>NC_141600.1:50036850-50338725 GCF_047967505.1 Dipteris shenzhenensis | reverse complement strand
CGGAAGGTATTCCACGAGGATGGCAATGAACATAAGAAGAATATTGCCTTAGTCTCCGCATCAAAATTCATCTTCTGAGCCTGAAGTAGGGTGAAAATAATATTAAATTCATTCAAGTGCAAAGCAATGGAGACGGTCCCTTCCTTTATCTGTACCTCAAACAACCTCTTCATGAGGTAAACTTTATTAGAGGTAGTTTCTTTCTCATAAGTGGCACATAATTTCTTCCACAAATCTTCCATAGTCTGCTCATTTACTACTATGAAATAGACTGAATCTACAAGATAAAGTTTAATAGTAGACTTTGCTAATGCATCCGACTCATTCCAATCATCCTCATACATATATGCAAGCTTAGCTTCGATCCCTGCTAAGGGTTTAATCTGCTTCTTTTGAATAAGCACATCCCTTATCTGTTCTTTCCACAAAGAAAAGTTTGTCCCATCAAAAATTTTAATGTTGAAAACTCCCTTTCAGACATGAAAGAGGATGCCATCATGCAAATAAAGCAAAATCCCAAATGCTAGTGCTTGCAAGAAAGAATCACACCAAATACTCGATGCACCCAAATATGTATACCGCAATGGAGGGTAATGTCACCAAAAGCTCAAAGCTCAAAGCATTAAAATGCAACTGACTCATGTGCACATACTATGAATCCACATGAGCAATCTGGCCCAAAAGAAAATGCCAACTGCAATGGCAATCCAAATGCCAGTCAAAGTGCTGAAATTACAGCAGTCTATAGCAACTTTTCCCTATTTTGAATAGCCTATATATTTTAAATGATAACTCGGATGCCAAAACTATAAACAACAAAATTATAGCCAACTGATAGCTATAAAAGCTTCTAGTTTACTACAAATTCAAATTCCTTATGGATTCTCTAATATTAACTGCTGAAAACGACCTCCTGCTCACTTTTTCCAATTGTTGCTGTCATAAACTGTCAAAATTATAAATCATGGGCATATAAGGCATCATAACTTTTCCTGCAAATCTCGGATTGAAGTGCTTTTAAAAGAAATATTGTAGCTTTTCCAATGATCTCAAAATTTCTAGTTCAGACCTTGATTGAATTATTCACACTTGGAAAGATATTTAGGTCAAAAACAGGCTTCATAGGTTGTAGACTGCAACTTTTTGCTGTTTTACAGGTTTGATAACTTTTGAAAGATAATCCAAATCAGAAAACTCGCGAAAGCAAAGTTGTAGCCCTTAAAATAGTCTACACTGTCTCTATTTAACTCAGATTCTGAATCCTCAAGGTTTGAGATATTCTCTCTTGAAAGTGACTGTTCGTATAGTTTGCAGCAGAAAAAATAGCAGCATAAAATTATTCCTCACAATTCAGTTTGCGATCTCCCTCTGTCTCAACCAATCCTGGCCATAATGCATCAGTAAAACCAATGCACAGAAAAATGAGCAACCAATCCTCTCCTACACCCGAGCAAGTATGAACAGTGCACAAGCACAAATCTTGCAAAATGTCTTGCAAATCAGAGAATGCTCAGCTCTGAATGTGTAAACGCATCACTTGCGACCTCCTAGGAATGAAACCACGAAGTGACAACATTCGGCACTCGTAGTAGCAAAGTTTCCTAAGAAAACAGGTTGTTTTTGCTTCTCGTGGCTGAAACCAGTGTAGCACAGGCCGAAAGCATTGTATAGCAGGTCGTTTTTGCTCCCAAAGATGAATATATGTCTTTCCCCTCTTAAAACAAGCAACAAACTGTTCGAAAAGATAGAGCAACCTATTGTATACACCCTGAACAGTAAACACGACTTAAAATATGTCAAATTATAGCTCCAACGGGAAATAGGAGACCCCATACCACTACGGGTGAAGATAACCCTTCTTGGGCTGGAAACCAGCAAGAAACAAGCTCTAAAAAGCAAGCAACGGCGGGCTGGAAATCACTGTTGCAACAAGCAAAATGTGATTCCTTCCTTTGTTTTGAAGCCACAAGTAAGTAGAAGCTCTCCCACAAGCTTTCACAGTAGTAGAAAAGTAGAGGGTGGCAAGAGGGCAAGGCTCTGATACCTATTGTGAGCGCACAACAGAAACCTATGGGAAGGGAGAGTAAGAAGAGAGCCACACAAGTTTTGGCGGGTGCAGAACACCCTAATCTTCTATGTCATCCATATATATATTTGTTTGAGTATTGTACATAACTGGGGTTAAGGTATAATGGCCTTTAACCCCCCACACTTCCCTTCCCCTTAAGTTGTTCCATCATTAAAACAACAATCTTGGGATAATTTTGGATGAATCTCGTTTAAACAACAATCTTGGCATAATCTTGGATGAATCTCCTCTAAAATCTAGACAAAACTAAGAAGTTTTGTAATTTTTGTAGGTTGTAGGATCTGTCTATTTCAATGTGGCCCTTAGCTTCTTAGGAGTGAAGACATGATTTTTTCCCAAGAGGCGAGTGGTGGTGCTGGACAAGAACATGTATGACTTTATCAAAGGTTTGTTTGGATCACTTCACAGTAAAAAGAAATTGTGTTTCTTAGAAAATAGGATACATTTTCTCCTTCTGATTCAAAGTTAGATTCTCTTTTTTTTCGCACAATATTAGCATCGCAAGTGGGGTGGGGGTGCTGATGGTACTCTATCATTTTTTCAATGAGTGATAGAAAAGTAGAAGAGAAGCCTTCCTATGCTGCAACAGTAGCATCATCTCTACCCAATACTAGGAAAAATGAAGTCATCCTCCTTCTCCAATAGCTTTCTCAAGAAGGAGAATAGTAAGCGAAAATACAAGTTTCAAAAGCTAGAAGAGATAGTGAAAACTGCTAAGCTCAAACTCAACAATCCAATCCCAAATGTCGTTCTAGATGAGGAGCTAGTTACTCAAATGGAAGAGTTGCACTTAAGGGAGAGATTCAAGAGAAGTTCAAAGGAGAGGTAGAGAGCTCTTTAGGTACATAGGTTTAGAAGGAAGTAAAGGAGCAAGTTGAAAGGCAGCTCAACTCAAGAAAGTAAGGATTGGAGGACTAGCAGACAACTAGAATGTAGTAGAAGATGTGGGAGTGAGACCTTTGAAAAACTCAACAAAGCTCTACCAAGAATTGAGTGGGGAGATGTAGAATTCGACATGGTATCATAAGGAGCTCAATAAATTCTCACTTTTTTAATAAGAGAGGAAAGAATACAAATTCTTAGATAGTCTAATAAGCTAAAAGTACTTCCAGTGTGGATTGCAAAGGAACTCACAAAAACTCAGTTGAATGTAAAGCCTCAGAGGTTGCAAAGGCGAGGGTGGCTAGAAAGGAAGGAAAATGGGTTGTCTATTGAGATGGCAAGGTATTCATCAAAGATATCAAGCATAATCAATAGACCCTCAGTCCATAACTGATGTATAATCATCATTTTCTTTCCCTTTTTTTGTTTTGGTTTCTCAAATGTACTGGTGGAACTAGTCATAATTGGAACTTTATGTGATTATTTGTCTCTTGAGATATAATATTAAAAAAACCATCTTTTTTGCTTAAAAAAAGAAAATTATATACTATTCATTAACTTCTCTATGTTACACGATGTAATTTCTCTTGTGCAATTTTGTACTTCTATGTTGGTACTTGGATTTTGCACTCGAGCCACGCTGCCCATCTTTGAGTGACATGCAACGAGTATGAGTGATTGATGACATGTGGACTCATTACATGCTTGAGGCTCACTAGACTAGAGGACACTCTTCTTCTATTGTAGCACTTTAGGGTGCTAGGGGTGCATTGGAGTGCTCCTCTAGATTCATTTCTATGATTTTGAGTTTGTTATGCATGCCGAGAGGTCTAATCCTTGAGATGGGATATGGAATAGGCCCACTCATGAGGTCATGCCAGGCTAGTGGTCACTATTGTTACTCTTTTGATATGGATACTCATAGTAGACATGCATGTGTTGCCTCTAGTGCAGCTTTATGTGGCTATTGGCCTCGTAGCCTTGACAAAGATGAATATTCAATGAATCCCACTTCTAGTCCCTTTGATGACTATTCAATGAATCCCACTTCTAATCTCTTTGATAACTAGTGAGAGAATTCACTTCCACTTGGTTGTATTACCCACATTGATAGCAACAGACATACTTTATTTTTATTTGATTGCATACGAATATCATTTTTTCCCCAAAACCTAGATCTTTTGTTTTTTTTCTAACTACGGAATAAGAATTTTGGTTATCTTACTGGAAATATTTTCTTTGTCATTTTGTACTTCTCTTTTGAATTTGAACTTATCCATGTTTGATTTTTTTAAATTGTAGTGTGTTGGGGTCTTCGTATGCTGAAGGAATGGCTAGGGCCTTGTTGAGAGATAGGCAATATAATGAACAGATCAAAGGACACTTGTGCATTCATAGTGTTTTTATGGATGACAAGTGCAAAGACAGTGATTGAGGGGGTTCATGGAAGTTTATATCTTTTGAAATAATTGGTGCAAGAAATTTTGAAATGAATAGTATTTATCTTCTAATATTAAGTTGATCTTATTCATCTTGAGGATCTCCCTTTACATTGATTATTCTAAGTAAATTGACTAGGAAATGTAATCATGTTATGTGATTTGCAGGCAATGTGCTGGATGTATGTAATGCTCCTACTACTGTGTTAGAAGCTAATTTTAAATTTGCAGAGTAATTACCACTTTATTGCATCTACTTTGAAAATCCCTAAACCTATAATCTAAGTGTGTACATAGCATATTTTGAGTGAATGGGATGTACAAATGTTCACGCAATATGATTGCAATGACAATTCTTATGTCAACATAGCTTTATGTACTTCAACAAAAGTTCACTTGCAATTGCATTTCTTTCCTCACATAAACATGTTCAACTTCTATGATTTCATCTCATATGTTAATACTATAATTCTCACAATATAGATTTGAAATTGTCAAAGAACTTGGAATTGTAAAAGGCTTTTGAATTTCTTCAATAGCACACAATGGCATAGTTCCTTGGAAACTTTACTCAAACTCTGGGCTCGCTCAAACACGATCACCTCAATGATTTAACTTGCTCTCACAAGATCGTATGCCTCTGCAACCAATTCAACCTTAGGAAGCATTTTAGAGATGGGGATTAATTTTATGGGTCCATTTAAGATAGCACATTAGACACAAAATAAGTACGTGTTGGCAACTACAAATTATTCCACCATGTGGGTAGAAGCCAAGGCTCTACATGATAACTTGGCTTGCAATACTACCAAGCTTCTGTTTGAACATATCATCTGTTATTATGGTTGCCCAATTAAATTTGTTAGTTACCAAGGGACCCACTTTATGAATGAATTGATTGAATCCTTGACCAAGGAATTCATGGTGATGCACCGGGTTGCAACTACATATTACCCTAGGTGCAATGGCCAAGCTAAATCATCTAATGTTCAAGACTATCAAGATACTTGTTGTTGGAAGATCCTAGAGCTTTGACACCATGTAAGAAATTGTTATTGCATAACCATGCGGGCTACCAACAGTGACCTAGAGGGGTGTGCAAGGGTAGGTTAGCTGCAAGGGTTGACGGTTAATCAGATCTCCAAGCAGTTGTGGTCTTCAATGGTTGCTTCTTTAACCATCACACGGTTCTATATGCATGCTATTACTAGCATTCCGAGGTCATTGTGTACATAGATGTTGTGCGAGCTATTGCTTTGGAATACAGTGTTCTTCACCATTTTGTCATTCTCTTGTATATCTATATTCCGTTCTTAAGGATGTTACACGTATCATTTGTCTATTGTTTCCCATAGCATCTGCGCGTATTTATGACGCTACACATTGGCAATCACGATGCGCATTCTTACCATCACGCAAGGAATTCGCGATCGGGCAATTGAGTGCTCATCTCATCCACTCCTTGCCATCATTGCGGAGGCACTTCACATGGAGGTTTGCACACAGTTGCACTCCCTCTAGAGGAGATTCGGGAGGAGACTGCTGTGGTGAGGAGGCACATCCATGGATTTCAAGATGAACTCTATCGGATGTGATCCAACCCCCAGCACCCTGGTTATGGTCGAGTGAGTGCTGAAATTCCTATGAAGAACCTCATCCGATGGTCATGGCAGTGAATTCTATGGTTGTTATCTTCCCAATAGGCATGCATGTGCACACGCTCGAAAGGACCTCTTGATCCCTTAACATCGACGACGCAACTGTAGTGGCACAACATCTTGAGCATGGAGATGGCAGTCCGCAAGACGAGTTCCTTGATGCGGAGCTAGCGGCGATTTTTTGGGTGGATCCAATCATGGTAGAGGCCGAAGTCATCCCAGAAAGACCATGGTCATGGTATGATGAGATGCTCTCATTCCTATCTACTGGCATCATGCCCAAGTACATGAATCAAGATTAGCAAAAATGCTTGGCATTGCAGAGCCGATCCTTTGAAGTAGTCCTGGGACAGTTGTACTGACGTCACCTGACTGAGGCGATGTTGCGGTCTATTCCACATCATGAGCAGGAAGTAGTGTTAATGGAAGCCCATTGTGGGTTTTGGGTGGCCGTTTTGTGAGCGAAGTCACCGCAAAGAAATTAGTTCTACAGGTAGGGTTATGGTGGCTGACCATACAGAAGGATACTCGATGGTTTGCAAATAGTTGCAACCTTTGCCAACGGTTGGGACAGCCCATTGATCGAGACCACATGCCACTTAATCCCATCTTGCCTCTAGAACCATTTCAGAAATGGGGCCTGGATTTCATGGGTCCATTCAAGCCCATAGCAGCCCACACAATGAATTGCTACACTCTGGTAGCCACGGATTATTGTACCAAATGGGTGAAAGCTTGGGTCTTGTGGGACAACACCGCAAAATTGGTCGCAAAGTGTCTATACCGTGATGTGTTCACCTGGTTCGGGTGTCCAATTGAGATTGTCAGTGATAGGGGGACCCACTTTGTCAACAAAGTCATCAAGCAGATGAATGCTCTTTATATGGTGATTCACAAGAAGTCTTTCCCTTATTATCTGCAAGCGAATGGATTGCTAGAGTCTACAAACCATACCTTCAATCAGATCATGTCGGTAGTGGTGAATGAGAATCGCACGGTGTCGGATTGGGATGAGAAGTTAGTGGTAGCATTACGGGCCTATCGCACATCATTCAAGGTGGCCACGGGGTTGATTCCTTTTAAGTTGGCATTTGGGATGGAAGCAATCACGTCGATCAAGCATGTTGTTTCAAGTCTGAGGATTGCGGTGGAGGACAGGCTTCTTCCACATGACTCTATGGTATTCCAGTTGGATGTTCTAGACCAATTGGATGATTTAAAGCTGGAGAACTATTATCTCACCTTAGAGGTTCAAGCACGGTGCAAGCGGAGGTTGGATTTGGCTTCCAAGAAGAAGAAATCTTTTGAGTGCGGGCAACTGGTTCTTCTGTTCAACACTCACCTTGGAAAAATGCCGGGGTTCAAGTTGAAATAGTGATGGTCAAGTCCATTCAGGGTTTTTCATGATTGAGGACTGACATCATTTCAAGGCCACGTACTTCCACATCCAGTTTTGGCTTTGTCCATACCATCATGACGATAGTCTTGAATGCCCATTCCCCATCTCCAATGAGGCACAAATTTCTTGGGTTGAGCTAGAGGCAGTTGAGCTATCACATGAGGACATGTGGCAGAAGGGTTCACGGCATGATGACAGCAGCCTTCTACGAGGTCTTAGCCTAGCCGCCATGCAATGCACTGTCATAAGGGCAAGATATTGGCAATCTGAATTACAACCCTTGAGCAATTGTTTTCATGTACCAGTTGCTTGCTACTTTCTCTTCATCGCACTTGCAGTTCTCTTGAGTGCATTTGCCTTTCAGCTCTCATTGGCATCCATTCTTCTCTCTTTTCTTCTCCTTCGTCTTGCCATGGGAATGGCTCATGCTCAATTTCTTCCTCTTCTTCTGTTGGTGTATATTGATTCCTAGTCAATTGATGCTTACCTTCAACTGCTACGGATTCGAAGTTTCAGCAGTATTGATTGGCAAAGGTCATCCATCAGCATCGGCGCTTTGCCAGTAATTGCTGATAGGATCTGCTATGGAGTTCCTAGATGAGCATCGGAAGTTGACAATGATATCGATTCATCAGCGTATCTTTTTGCCTATGGATAGAGGGATGATTGCGCAACCGATGTGTACACTGGTGGTGATGGAGGTAGAGTTTGGAGCTCCTACTAGGGGTGAATACAAGTTGAGTTGGTGTTTGGATGCTCAAAACGTACATAGAATTTGTGCACGTTTTTGAAATATTCCAAATTTCCCTTACTTCCAAAGAATCCTTACGGACAAACATTTGCAATTACCTAAATAATACGGCATATTGTGGGTAGCTACTCATACATGCTTCTTGCTTTTACATTGTACAAAGCATGCCTTTTCTTTTCTCTTTCATGCTCAATATTTTAATATGTACATTGTAGTAAAACTATTGTTATTAGGAGTGCACTTAAGCCAATTGAAACATTTAGAGTTTTGCTAAGGTTAGTTTCTTTTGTATTATAATGCATGCCTTTTCTTTTCTCTATCGACTTCTAGTATTTCGCCTATGTTACAGCCTCTTTGAGTCTCTTTGGCAAAGAAGAGTGTCCCTAGTAGTGCCAAGAATTTGTGGATGATTTAAATAGCTAGTTTGAATCAATTCAAATTTTCTTTGACACTTTAAAAATTCACCAAAAAGCTTGGTTTAGTCATGATTTAAATTAAGGAGCAGTTTTGAAATGGCAATCATGTGTGGTATTTATGTTTACCGCATGGTATTGGTATTTATGTACGCTAATAAGTAGATTCTTGTGCAGTGAAATATACCATATAAAACTATGCTATATCAATGAATAGTCCATTACCATTTATGACTAATTGAGCTAGCTCCACCCTCCATAAAGGATAGAAAAATAATTGTGTACATCTTTACATCATAATTTGTAAGGTCATTCTCATGTGTTGGGGGCTGGCTTGCTTATTCGTGCCGTGTATCAACACATACATAGATACAAGTATTATTGTTTTGACTTTTTCGTAATTTATCACCATGATCATGTGTATCATGTTTTCTTAAAGATGAGAAGCTTTAATTCTTTTTCTAAAGAGATTAGAAACTTTGTTTTTTGTCTTTTATAATTTATAGATGATAGTATGATGAGTTTTAGGTGACAGGAGTGCCTACATAGTTGCAATGCAACCAAAAAATTGCAATAATTATGTGATAAAATCATAGATAACTATATCGTATAGATGAACTTCAAGATGTAAATATAACATTCACATTTGCATTGCATACATTAACATAAAACCTAAAATATACATGTGATAATGTTACAAGACCCGATGGAATGGATGAAAAGCATAAAAATAGGTATTAAATTTGCTAAGTAGATTAAAAAAATACTTCATCATATTTCGTGTCCAGCTTTGACATATGTAAAGGCATAGGTTAATTGGCCACATAAATTAGGTGAGAACGTTACATAAACTTAGGTGGCTTGGCTAAAGGTACATCAGCTGGATGGATAGAGGTTGTCCACACCATTATGAGACACGACTAATATGGAGATATTACACACCATCGTATGGAGGTATCACACACAACCAAGACCTTTCTCTATTCATTTAAGTCCTTTCGGATAGAGTACGACCTGAAGAGGCTCACCGATAGCATTCGGGTTTGCATCCACACCATGGTATCGAGCTGTTACGTATGACCAATACAGATTTCCAACCATCCAGTTGCCCAAGCTTTCCAGGTAGCTTCCCACTCTAGGTTTTTCCATCAGCTTGGACCTTTTGACTTCATCAAGATACCTAACAAAATCATTGTCTCTCTGCTGGATCATTCTGCATACCATCTCAACACTGACTTGGAAGTCATGGGACTCATTGAAGCACATGACGGAAGCAATATTATCGTGCTCCCCTCTCAAATCTTCTGATTTAAGCGAGAAGAGATCGTTTGCACATGAGACATGATCTACTACGGCGTCATGGAGTGCAGAAAGGAGGGGACTTGTCAGAGTCTCTTCATCAAGGTCAATAACAAGTGCGTACTCCGCAAGGATGAAGACGATAAACGTGGCAGAGTACTTCCGATGCCTGAGAATGTATGTCTGAACATCTGGGATGCTTCGTGCTTCACGACAGGAAATTTGGCATTTCCAAGCATCAATTGAATCTCTGAAAGCATGAAGAAATCGGGATCGCTGCGTCGCAGGCATATTCAGGCAAATCTCGCTCCACCAATCCTGTGCCATGGTGACCATCCTATGTGCCCCTGAAGGGGAAGGCTTTACCTCAAGCGTATCCATAAGGGATTGGAAGAGGAGTGTGGCTGTAGAAAGGTTTCTTTCTAGGCCAAGCATGTCGTCGGTCATGTCATCGAACTTGAATAACCAAGAATAGAATTTGGCTAGAGAGACGATGCGTCTTGCCTCACCACCAACGTTAACCAAGCAGGTCAGCAAAGGAAACTGAGACTGAAGAAGAAGTTTCTCCTCAACTTCAGAGGATGGGTTGAAGATAGCCAAGAGCCACATCTCAATTTCATCTTTAATCGTATGGAAATCAGGGTGTAAATGAATGAGTGTGGAACATTGAAGTGGAGGAATAGTAAGGCTGTGAACAATATGCAGGTAGTCCATGATGTATGTGAAAATTTGAGAATAAGAGCAAGCTAGACACCACCACATATATATATTCTAGCTGTGGAGTCTGTGGTAAACCCAAACTAGTACTCCCATGTGCCAATTTTATATTCCAATGTCATCAACATCCTATGGGTAGATACAATGTGAATAACATCCTCGTGGTGGATACAATTTGAATAAATGAATGGTGTGTCCATTTGAGAGTGAAAGAGAGCTATAATACACCAATGGAAAGGTTTACGGTGAGCCAAACTAGTACTCCTGTGTATGTCTCATGAGCCAATTTCATATTCCAATGTCAATAACATCCTCTTGGTTAATAAAATGTTAATAACATCCTCTAAGTAGATACAAGGTCAATAAATGCTAGTTGATCATGTGTCAATTTGAGAGTGAGAGCGAGCTATAAACCACCACATACATATTCGATCATGTGATACAATATCAATAACATCCTCCGAGTAGTTACAATGCTAACAACATCCTCTCGGTAGATACAATGACAATAAAAAATGGTACTCAATCATGTGTTTGCTTGAGAGTGAGAGTGAGCTACACACTGCCACATATCTATTCTAGTAGTGGATGAGTTTTGGTAAGCCAAACTAGAACTCCCATATATGTGTGGTGAGCCAAATTACTATCCTAATGTCGGCAACATCCTCTCAGTAGATAGAATGTCCTCTGGGTAGATACACTGTCAACAAATGAATGGTAGTCACTTCATGTGTCAATTCGCGAGCGAGAGCAAGCTATCCACCACCACATATCTATTCTTGTGGAGGTGTTTGTGGTCAACCAAACTAGTACTTCCATGAGTATGTGGTGAGACACACAACAAGACAAAGCACCCACAGATGTGCAAACAGACACGTTTACTAAACTTTAAAAAACACTTACAGGCACGTCTATTTGCATGTCTAGAGACCCGTGTCTATATAGCAGACAGATGCGCATATAAACGTGCATCTAGACACGTAAATAGACGCTCTGCTAAAAAATTTAAAAGACAGACAGATGCATCGTTAAACGTGTGTATAGACGCATTTATAAACGGTCTTATAGACACGTTTATAGACATGCAAATAGATGCTTCTTGAACAGACAGACGCGTATATAGACATGTTTATAGACGCACTGATAGACGCGCTACATAATATTTTTTTTAAGATTTACAGAATGCTGTGTATGTTGTGTATGCTATATAGTTACAAGAATCCCATTTCCACATTGTGTAATTCAATTCTTACAGCCAACCACATTTTAATTACAATTCCAAATAAAACATTACAGCTCCAAAACGCAATAAAATTGAAAGCTCAGAAAGTGCTTGTATGTACATATAGCACGAAGCTAAGCCACGTCATGTGGCTTCAAGTACAAAAAATAAGAGGAGTGTATATACAAGAGGCACGAAGCCAAGCCAGTGGCTTTAAGTATAAAAAAGAGTAGCTACCACTAATTCTATGACTAATCTATGTTCTCCACATCCTCGCTCCCTTCCACGCTCCCTTCTGCACTCCCTTCTGCGCTCCCTTCTCTGCCTCCTTCCTCGTCTTCTTCCTCGTCTTCTTGTGCAGGGACTTGTAAACAAGGGACAACATATATCAATGTATGAGAAATCAAATATTTACTTATAATATTGACATTATTTAATTACTTTCAAATACCTCGGGGGCCACTCCAGTAGCCCGGATATACTGCTCCTCAGTAATCAACCCGTCATGATAGAAGTGCTTCCATGTATCTCCTCTGCAATGGTGGCGGTGGTAGGCTATCTCGACAGGAGTAGGGTATCTGCCCACGATATCAAGCTGCAAGACAACACAATTTGTGGAGGAGTTAGTACAAAGAAACAACCTCCTAATAAACTACATAAGCAATATGATTTGAGATCGATACTTACAAATTGGGCCTCCCATGATTCAACACCCCCTGCTCCAAAATGCACGCTTTCATATTGCTCCATCTAGATCCTTCGTGCCTCCACGTGCTGTAGACTGGGGTCCTCCCTCGCTGACTTCATTGCTTTCTTCCACTCACGCTTGTGAGCGGTGTGGGGCGGGCCCCTAGGAGGTTGACCTCCCTCGAGCCTGGCAAGCTCCGCTAGTGCCTGCCTCTTAAGCGAAGATCTTTTATTGCCAAGTATTGTAACAATCTTTGACTTGGCCCATTTATCTGTGAATTGACAATTGGGGGGGTTAGGATACCTAGAGCGAACAGCAGTGAGGGTCTCATCAACCAACCTCTTTGGCTGGTCTTTGTAGTGGATAAAGCAATATCTGTAATTGTTAGCAATTACAGAGCGCATGAAGGCCATGATGTCCTTCCCTCGTGCATCCATCAAGATGCCTCCTATCTGAGTGATCGTACCATCACTCAGAGGCACGTCTAAATCATATGAATCATCATCATCCCCACCACCACCCCTCCCAAAGCACTCTGCCATGCATCCCCCACCGCTCTCCCTGCTACTACGCCTACTACTATGTCGTGTCGAGCTAGTACGTTGGCCACTCGTAGCTAGAGACTGCATAAGAATACGTGGACCACTCGTAGCTGGAGAACCGAGTCTCGACTACACAGGAGTACGCCGATGGCTCTGCGAGACAGAAGGACCTCCTGATGGCATGCGTGATCCAAGTTGCACCACGAAGTAAGCAAATTTTTGAAGATAGAGATATGGATATGGAGATGCCACTACCAATGCCAGATCCAATTGATCCCGATGAATCTAGCGAAGAAGATGAAGATCACAAAATGAGCCAAGAGGAAAATGCACATAATGACATCGCACGGGAGCAAGATGGAGATCACGATATTGAGGAAGAAGACAACGATCATCAAGAATCACCACACTTTATTGAAGAAGATGATCAAGTACTTTTAGGTGAACATACGATGCTAGAGTACGATGATGATATAGGAGATCAACTCGGTATAGAGTTAGAGATAGACTTGTTTGGCGCCTTAGACTTGGCTCAAGATGAAATACTTGATGTAAATGCTCTTTATTGATTTTTTTCATCTCAAACTTGGACATGAATATATGAGCTTCAAAGGCTTGATGTACATGCTCTCATACTTTTATTCTCTCAAAAGATCAAGCATGTATGAAAATTTAAAAAAATTTGTCATTGGAAAAAACCAACTTTTAAGGCCTATATGAGTAAAAAACCTCTCTGGAAAACATCACCATAAAATAGTATCTCAGTGTTGCTATATAGCGACACTTAAAAGTCGCTATATAGCGACTTTTATAATAGTCACTATATAGCGACATTTGCCTAAAGTCGCTATATAGCAACGCTTTATGGGACCCGCTTTTCATACCGACGATTAGCGCCCCACGTGCTAAACATCGGTACTTAAACGCCGCAATAGGAAAGTGATTTGCGTGCATAGGTTTGGTTTGTGGGAAGGTTTGGAAGGTTCTATGACATTTTTGGGACTTGTAAAAAAATCCAAACTTTTTGGGGAGAGGCAGGTAGCCGAGAGTGACTTTTTGGGGATGGGGACCACCACAAAATTGTAAAGAGAGTCAACTTTGAGGAATTGTAAGGCCCCTCCAAGTGGGAGAAGGAGGGGCACTTTTTGGGACCCCCAAAGGCCTAGGGACATGTACCTTTATGTCTCCATAGGACTTGTTAGTTATTAATCCATTCTAGTAATCCACTCCTTTTTTTAGCCCAAAATTCCCCTAATGTAATATTGGAGGAAGGGTGTGGCAGCTACGTAGTGTTGGATGTGCTATGGATTTAAAAATAGTTATGTCCATACCAAATTATTCCTTGTTCAGGTGTGTGTTGTAGCAATGCACTTGGCTTCAAAATAGCTAAAGGCTTCCTTAAGCATCCATAGTATAGTCTCCAAAACTATTATATCCTATGAGGATGCTCAAGGGGTTGTAAACCATTCCAACCGCAATGGCATCCTAAACTGAAGTGCGAGGGAGGGTGTGTGTGTGTGTGTGTGTGTGTGTGTGTGTGTGCATGTGTGCATGCATGCATGCGTGCGTGCATGTGTGTGTGTGTGTAGGTATATGTAAAAGCAATTTTTTCTAAAGATGATTAGAAACTTTGTTTTTTGTCTTTTATAATTTATAGATGATAGTATGATGAGTTTTAGGTGACAAGAGTGCCTATAGGCATAGTTGCAATGTAACCACAAAATCGCAATTATTATGTGATAAAATCATAGATAACTATATAGTATAGATGAACTTCAAGATGTAAATATAACATTCACATTTGCATTGCATATATTAACATAAAACCTAAAATATACATGTGATAATGTTACAAGGCCCGATGCAATGGCTGAGAAGCATAAAAATAAAGTAGATTAAAAAAATACTTCATCATATTTAGCATCCAGCTTTGACATATGTAAAGGCATAGGATAATTGGCCACATAAATTACGTGAGAACGTTACATAAACTTAGGTGGCTTGGCTAAAGGTACATCAGCTGGATGGATAGAGGTCTTCCACACCATTATGACACACAACCAATATTGAGCTACTACAGACCATCGTATGGAGGTATCACACATGACCAAGACCTTTCTCTATTAATTTAAGTTCTTCCGAATAGAGTACGACCTGAAGAGGCTCACTGATAGCATTTGGGTTTGCATCCACACCATGGTATCGAGCTGTTACATACGACCAATATAGATTTCTAGCCATCCAACTACCCAAGCTTTCGAGGTAGCTTCCCACTCCAGGTTTTTCCATCAGCTTGGACCTTTTGACTTTATCAAGATACCTAACAAAATCATTGTCTCTCTGTCAGATCATTCTGCATACCATCTCAACACTGACTTGGAAGTCGTGGGACTCATTGAAGCACAGGACGGAAGCAATATTATCGTGATCGCCTCTCAAATATTCTGATTTAAGCGAGAAGAGATCGTTCGCCCACGAGACATGATCTGCTACGGCATCATGGAGCCCAGAAAGGAGAGGACTCATCAAAGTCTCTTCATCAAGGTCCATTCCTAGTGCGTACTCCACAAGGATGAAGACGATAAACATCGCAGAGAACTTCCGATGCCTAAGAATGTATGTCTGAACGTCCGAGATGCTTCGTGCTTCACAACAGGAAATTTGGCATTTCCAAGCATCAATTGAATCTCTGAAAGCATGAAGAATCGGGATTGCTGCGTCACAGGCATATTCAGGCAAATCTCACTCCACCAATCCTGTGCCACGGTGACCATCCTATGCGCCCCTAAAGGGAAAGGCTTTGCCTCAAGCATATCCATAAGGGATTGGAAGAGGAGTGTGGATGTAGAAAGGTTTCTTCCTAGGCCAAGCATGTCGTCAGTCATGTCGTCGAACTTGAATAACCAAGAATAGAATTTGGCAAGAGAGACGATGCATCTTGCCTCACCACCGGCGTTAACCAAGCAGGTCAGCAAAGAAAACTGAGACTTATTAAGGAGTTTCTCCTCAACTTCAGAGGATGGGTTGAAGGTAGCCAAGAGCCACATCTCAGTTTCAGCTTTAATCGTATGAAAATCAGGGTGTAAATGAATGAGTGTGGAACATTGAAGTGGAGGAATAGTAAGGCTGTGAACAATATGCAGGTAGTCCATGATGTATGTGTCAACTTGAGAATAAGAGCAAGCTAGACACCAAGGCATATATATATTCTAGCTATGGAGTTTGTGGTAAACCCAAACTAGAATGTGTGGTGAGTCAAATTAATATCCCAATTTTGGCAACATCCTCTCGGTAGATAGAATGTCAATAACGCCCTGTGGGTAGATACACTATCAATAAATGAATGGTAGTCACTTCATGTGCAATTTGCAAGCAAGAGCAAGCTATCCACCACCACATATCTATTCTTATGGAGGTGTTTGTGGTCAGCCAAACTAGTACTTCCGTGGCTCCCTCGCAAAGTCCGGCCACTGATTATCTATGTGCTTCCAAGCTGCACAATCTACGAGAATCCTCAATGTATCATCAGTGGACCGATGAGATGCATGCCATGTCATCAACTCCGCTATGGATTTGCATTGGAACATGTGTTGTATTCTTGCAATGATGGGAAAGTGTCTCAAGACCTTTACCGGTATCCGCTCACCCTGCAAGTGATCTCTATATCATTGTTCCCCACACTTTGGACAACTAGCCAAATGTCCATGCTCACGATGAAAGAGAATACAATCATTACAGCAAGCATGGATGGTATCATAATCCATACCCACCGTTGTTAGCATCTTTTTCGCTTCATCTCTTGATGCAGGCATGGTATTTGGTGCAGGAAACATCTTCTGAAGCAACCTATGACAATTCAAAACATACATAGGCTTCGAACAATGATGATTCGGTATACACTATCCAAATGATGATTCTCAAAACAAACAATATCCAAATAATGAGTCAAATTAATGCAAGAGCTAACCTCATTAAGGCCGAGACACTTGTATCCGACCACCCATACTTTACTTGTAGATTCAAGACTGAGAGACAAGCACGTAGTTTAGACATCCTAGCACCCTCGTACAATTGTGTTGATTGCAACTCTCGCATTTTGACACTTATAAAATCACAACATAAGCATGAAGAAGAGATATTAATAGTTATAAAATAGCATCTATGAGCTTTTTTTCATGCTACAACAAAAAGTGACTTAAAGTGTCGCATATAGCGACTTTTTGCTCTGTTCCGTTGCTATATAGCGACGTTTTTAATTAAAAACGTCGCTATATAGCGACGGATAAGCGTCGCTATATAGCGACATTGTGGGTTAAAACTCGAGACTCCCATCACGCAGCGCTTTCTTTATCCCCTTCTCTAATCTCTCAAGTAAGCAAGGCAATCTCTCCTCCCACCTATTTTCGATGACCTCCCACCTATTTCCGACAACCTCTCACTCTATTCTCCACTCCTCACCCTTCTCCTAGCTCTTGGACTCTCTCTCTACCCTTTTCCCTCTTTGGTTTCTTGAAAGGAAGTTCTTCAAGAGGTGAGTTTGTTTCAACAATGTAGGTTATTTGTTTGTTAGCTTCTCGGGGGGATCACTATGTATAAACCCTCTATATCACGTGCGTTCAAGGCCTATTTTTAAAATCCCTTATTTGTAAATTTTTCATCAATAAAATGTACCCCTTTTCTATACAAATCTGTAATTTTTTTCCAAAACTATTTTAAATAGTCCCTTATGTATATATATTTCTGTAAATTTTAGAAATAAAAAATATCCTTCTGTTGAACTCACGTGATAGGGTTACATATGATGAGTGACCCCCCCGAGGTTAGCTTTAGTTTTGTGAGTGCTTCTCCTTGTATTGCTAAACCTGTAAACTAGTTTTCATGCTTGTTTTCAAAGGATTGAAACAAAAAACGAGATTTCAAGAAAGAAAGAAGACTCACCTCTTTTTTGTATTTCTCTTCCTTCTCTTTCTCCTTGTCTCCTCAATCTCCTCCTTTCCTTGTCTCCTTAATCTCCTCCTTTCAAGAAGTTACTTTTGTAATCTCCTCCTTCCTCTAACATCTTATTTGAAAAATGGGTTGTTTCCTCTCTTTTGTAGGGCCAGTCCACAACACCGAGCAGGATGTACTATTTCAGGTAAGTGCTTCCTCTTTTTTCCATTTATTATTTTTGTTATTTGCATTGGCCTGTAGGTAGCGCCTTAAGCACTACCTGTAGTGATGGGCGTAGGAACCCTCTCTTCCCCTCAATCTCTTTCCTTCTTCCCTCCTTCAATCTATTTCCTCCTCTTTTTCCCTCTTTCCTTTTCCTCTTCTTCTCTCTTTCTTTCCCTCTTTTTTCCTCTTTCCTTTCCCTCTTCTTCTCTCTTTCCCCCTTCTCTTAAGCATAAACATAAGCATGAGCATAAGAATGCTTATGCTTATGCATGAGCATAAGAGAAGTAGACATATGTCTCTTTTTTCCTCTTTTCTCTTTCCCTCTTCTTCTCTCTTTCCTTTCCCTCTTTCCTCTCTTTCCCCCTTCTCTTATGCTCATGCATAAGCATAAGCATGAGCATAAGAAAAGGAGACATATGCTCATGCTTATGCTTATGCATGAGCATAAGAGAAGTAGACATATGCTCATGCATTCGCATGAGCATGTCTCTTTTTTCCCCCTTCTCTTCTCTCTTTCCCCCTTTTCTATTTCCTTTCCCTCTTTCCTTTCCCTCTTATTCTCTATTTCCCCCTTCTCTTATGCTCATGCATAAGCATAAGCATGAGCATAAGAAAATGAGACATATGCTCATGCTTATGCTTATGCATGAGCATAAGAGAAGTAGACATATGCTCATGCATAAGCATGAGCATATGTCTCTTTTTCCCCCCTTCTCTTATTCTCTCTTTCCCCCTTCTCTCTTTCCTTTCCCTCTTTCCTTTCCTCTCTTTCCCCCTTCTCTTATGCTCATGCATATGAGCTTATGCTTATGCTTATGCTTAAGCATAAGCATGAGCATAAGAAAATGAGACATATGCTCATGCTTATGCTTATGAATGAGCATAAGAGAAGTAGACATATGCTCATGCATAAGCATGAGCATATGTCTCTTTTTTCCCCCTTCTCTTATTCTCTCTTTCCCCCTTCTCTCTTTCCCCCTGCTCTCTTTCCTTTCCCTCTTTCCTTTCCCTCTTATTCTCTCTTTCCCCCTTCTTTTATGCTCATGCATAAGCATAAGCATGAGCTTTTGCTTATGCTTATGCTTAAGGATAAGCATGAGCATAAGAAAATGAGACATATGCTCATGCTTATGCTTATGCATGAGCATAAGAGAAATAGACATATGCTAAGCATGAGCATATGTCTCTTTTTTCCCCCTTCTCTCATTCTCTCTTTCCCCCTTCTCTCTTTCCTTTCCCTCTTTCCTTTCCCTCTTATTCTCTATTTCCCCCTTCTCTTATGCTCATGCATAAGCATATGCATGAGCTTATGCTTATGCTTATGCTTAAGCATAAGCATGAGCATAAGGAAATGAGACATATGCTCATGCTTATGCTTATGCATGAGCATAAGAGAAGTAGACATATGCTCATGCAAAAGCATGAGCATATGTCTCATTTTTCCCCCTTCTCTTATTCTCTCTTTCCCCCTTCTCTCTTACCTTTCCCTCTTTCCTTTCCTTCTTATTCTCTATTTCCCCCTTCTCTTATGCTCATGCATAAGCATAAGCATGAGCTTATGCTTATGCTTATGCTTAAGCATAAGCATGAGTATAAGAAAATGAGACATATGCTCATGCTTATGCTTATGCATGAGCATAAGAGAAGTAGACATATGCTCATGCATAAGCATGAGCATATGTCTCTTTTTTCCCCCTTCTCTTATTCTCTCTTTCCTTTCCCTCTTTCCTTTCCCTCTTATTCTCTATTTCCCCCTTCTCTTATGCGCATGCATAAGCATAAGCATGAGCTTATGCTTATGCTTATTAAGCATAAGCATGAGCATAGGAAAATGAGACATATGCTCATGCTTATGCTTATGCATGAGCATATGTATCTTTTTTCCCCCTTCTCTTATTCTGTCTTACCCCCTTCTCTCTTTCCCTTCCCTCTTTCCTTTTTTCCTTTTTTCTCTTATTCTCTTATTCTCTCTTTCCCCCTTTTTTCTCTCTTCTCTTATTCTCTCTTTCCCCCTTTTTTCCCTCTTCTCTTATTCTCTCTTTCCCCACTCTATCGGATGTGATCCAACCCCCAGCACCCTGGTTATGGTCGAGTGAGTGCTGAAATTCCTATGAAGAACCTCATCCGATGGTCATGGCAATGAATTCTATGGTTGTTATCTTCCCAATAGGCATGCATGTACACACGCTCGAAAGGACCTCTTGATCCCTTAACATCGACGACGCAACTGTAGTGGCACAACATCTTGAGCATGGAGATGGCAGTCCGCAAGACGAGTTCATTGATGTGGAGCTAGCGGCGATTTTTTGGGTGGATCCAATCATGGTAGAGGCTGAAGTCATCCCAGAAAGACCATGGTCATGGTATGATGAGATGCTCTCATTCCTATCTACTGGCATCATGCCCAAGTACATGAATCAAGATTAGCAAAAATGCTTGGCATTGCAAAGCCGATCCTTTGAAGTAGTCCTGGGACAGTTGTACTGACGTCACCTGACTGAGGCGATGTTGCAGTCTATTCCACATCATGAGCAGGAAGTAGTGTTAATGGAAGCCCATTGTGGGTTTTGGGTGGCCGTTTTGCGGGCAAAGTCACCGCAAAGAAATTAGTTCTATAGGTAGGGTTATGGTGGCTGACCATACAGAAGGATACTCGATGGTTTGCAAAAAGTTGCAACCTTTGCCAACGGTTGGGACAGCCCATTGATCGAGACCACATGCCACTTAATCCCATCTTGCCTCTAGAACCATTTCAGAAATGGGGCCTGGATTTCATGGGTCCATTCAAGCCCGTAGCAGCCCACACAATGAATTGCTACACTCTAGTAGCCACAGATTATTGTACCAAATGGGTGAAAGCTTGGGTCTTGTGGGACAACACCACAAAATTGGCCGCAAAGTGTCTATACCGTGATGTGTTCACCTGGTTCGGGTGTCCAATTGAGATTGTCAGCGACAGGGGGACTCACTTTGTCAACAAAGTCATCAAGCAGATGAATGCTCTTTATATGGTGATTCACAAGAAGTCTTTCCCTTATTATCTGCAAGCGAATGGATTGCTAGGGTCTACAAATCATACCTTCAATCAGATCATGTCGGTAGTGGTGAATGAGAATCGCACGGTGTCGGATTGGGATGAGAAGTTAGTGGTAGCATTACGGGCCTATCGCACATCATTCAAGGTGGCCATGGGGTTGATTCCTTTTAAGTTGGCATTTGCGATGGAAGCAATCACGTCGATCAAGCATGTTGTTTCAATCTGAGGATTGCGGTGGAGGACAGGCTTCTTCCACATGACTCTATGGTATTCCAGTTGGATGTTCTAGACCAATTGGATGATTTAAAGCTGGAGAACTATTATCTCACCTTAGAGGTTCAAGCACGGTGCAAGCGGAGGTTGGATTTGGCTTCCAAGAAGAAGAAATCTTTTGAGTGCGGGCAACTGGTTCTTCTGTTCAACACTCACCTTAGAAAAATGCCGGGGTTCAAGTTGAAATAGTGATGGTCAAGTCCATTCTGGGTTTTTCATGATTGAGGACCGACATCGTTTCAAGGCCACGTACTTCCACATCCAGTTTTGGCTTTGTCCATACCATCATGACGATAGTCTTGAATGCCCATTCCCCATCTCCAATGAGGCACAAATTTCATTTTACTAGCTGGTTGCTTTCTTTTTTAGGAAGAGCAAAGTCGTGTGAATCGCAATGCTTCTATGACTAGTGATCAAGCATTTGGAAAAGAGCGCTCCTGCGAGCTTCCCCTCCCCCCCTCGCTGTTAGCCCCTACCTCCCCCCTCGCTCCCCCCCCCCCCTCGCTGCGACCACCTCCACCCCTCCCGCTACCCCTCGCCTCACCTCCGCTCCAGCCGCCCCCTCGCTCCATCCCGCCCCCTCGCTCCATCCCGCCCCCTTGCCTCCGCTCCTTCCCGCCCCCTCGCTCCAACCCGCCCCTCGCCCCCTCGCTCCAATCCGCCCCCTCGCTCCAACCCGCCCCTCGCCCCTCCCCCCCTCGCTCCAACCCGCCCCCTCGCTCCATCCCGCCCCCTTACCTCCGCTCCATCCCGCCCCCTCGCTCCACCCCGCCCCTCGCCCCCGCTCTAACCCCCCCCCTCGCTGTCGCTATAACCGCCTCCGCTCTAACCCCCCCTCGCCGCCGCTCTAACCGCGCGCTCCATCCCGCGTCGCCTCGCCTCGTTTTTTTTTTTTTTTTATTTTTTTGTTTTTTTTTTTAATAACCCGCCCCCTCGCTGCTCCTTCACCCCTCGCTTCACCTGCCTCCGCCTCATTCCGCTCCCCTCGCCCCCCCGCTTCACCTCTCCACCCCCGCCATTCCAACTTCACCCCCCCCCCGCCCTCTCGCCCCTTCCGTACTCCCCGCACCCCGCAGCCTTCGCCCCGCCCTCAGTTTCGACCCCTCCGACCCTTCATTTCGCCTCGCCCGCCTCACCCCCAGGCTCCACCGCCGCTTCATCCCCTTCTTGGGTGGCAGCCTGTTTTTCTTCATCGGAAGCTTGCAGTTAGTCTTGGCGGTATGGCGGCCCCCAGCCCGGATCCGGAGGCCCAGTCGGACCCTCCCTCTCCAGATGCCTACCGCGTTATCCTGACAGAGCAACAATCATCCCGTGTTCAGGCGGTAGCCAGTGACTTTGCTCGTACCTCTGTTTACGATAGAGTCATTGGACACTCCCCCTCCAGGTCTACCATCAGGGACTGGCTCCAGTCCACTCTCTTGCTAGAGGATGGCCACATTGAGGAGGTGGCCCTTATGGGAAGGGGCATCTTCTGGCTCAAACTCTCCTGTGAGAAAGCTGCGAGCAATCTGGTTGTCGGTTCCCCCACATCGGTGGATGGGAAGATCATCATGATAGTCCCGTGGTACCGTGGTTTCAGCGCAGCGGATTTCGATACTCGGTTCCGTATACCTCGCCACCCAGTGACACTCGTTTTTCCAGGGCTTGCTACTGAGCTGCGGCCGATTGTCAGGGACTTGGGCTCCCATTTTGGCTGGGTTATGCACGACACCTTTGCCGATGCGGTGACCACGGCAGGAGCTCCCCGAGTCCGTGTGGCTATGGCGGATCCTGCGACTCTCCCTGCAGTGATCCAGATCGTTACAGGTGCCGACAGTATCACCCAGAGCATGATAGTCACCGGACAGCCAGGTCAGTGCCTGCGGTGCCATGGCTTTGGGCACTTGGCGGCTGCTTGTCCACGCTTTGCCAGCTCGTCTCGACCCTCCCCGCCCCCGCCCCCTCCGCCCCCACCTCCCCCCCCCGGACAGCCACGTCAGGAGGAGCCGAGGCAGTCGGAGCCTGGGCCAGAGGTAGTGGGCGGTTGGACCGAGGTTCGAAGGAAAAGAGGAAAGAATAAGAAGATTTCGGATAAAGGCAAGGAGGCAGAGGTCACCATTCCTGCAGCAGCACTCCACAGGCCTGACAGGCAGATGCCCCAGGGACCTGGGAGAGCCTCTTCTTCGACGGCAGCCCGCCCTCCACAGCCTCAGATCCTCCTCTCTCCTACCCCCCCGCCTTCTCCCCGGTTTCCCCAGTTTCCCCCCCCTTCGCCCGCCCCGCAGTTTCAGCCCCCGCCTCCTTTTCCTCAGTCCCCTCCCCCCCCCCCTCCCTCTCAGCCCCAGTTCCAGATGCATCCCCATCCCCCTCCCCCCCCTGCTCCCCTCGCCCCTCCTACAGAGTTAGCTGCACCGTCGCCTTCCCAGCCGAGTGCAGCCTCCGCTCCACCTCCTCCACCTTCTCCGCCAGTCGCCTCCGTGGAGCCCGAGTCGCCTATCCCGCAGCCTCCTCCCCCTCCTCCCCCGCTTGCAGGACACCTAGTGTCTGTACCACCAGTGGAGCAGGTTTCCCTTCCCGCTAGCCCCTCAGTGGCAGACTCAGCTGGGTCTCAGCTCCAGGAGAGAGAGCTCCCTCGAGACTTTTACAGATCTGGCCCCTGGGACTACCTGGATGTGGCCGACCTTGGGACCTTCCCGGCTTGTCTCGACATTAGTATCTTCATGCTCCGCAAAGGGGCGGATGGGAGGATTGGTGCCTTGGCTCCCAGGGATGGCCCTAGCTTCGCCTTCACGTTCCTCAGCGATGGCACCGAGACCTGGACAGACGACTCGGTGTGGGAGGCTCTCAGAGAGCAGACACACGCCCAGATTTGCTCCTGGATAGGCCCGTCCGGTGGGCAGCTCCTCGAGACTCAGTGGTCCGAGGGCGATGTGCGCTTGCGGTGGCGTTGCGCTGCCAAACGTTTCCGATTGATCGTGATCCTCAGACCCCCCCTGGCATGGCCTCTTCCCCAGGATGTCAGAGCTTGGTCCCAACAGAAACTCCGAACCTTCTACGGGATGACTGCTTCAGAGATCTCGAGCTGGCTCGAGAAAGCATTTGTTCATGGCACTAGAGGCCTCTCGCCTTTGCTGAAGGTTTTGAAGAACGGGCAGGACGACCCCGTCTCCCCCTCCAAACCTTCTCACAAGCGGCAGCGCCTCCACTCCGATCTGTCTGATTCTTCTTCGACTTCTTCTGCGAGCAGACAGCTGTTCGCAGCCCCCCATCCCTCTCCATGAGCCTACACCTCGTTTCCTGGAATGTGAACGGGTTTCACTCTTCGAGTACCCGTGGTCCCAGGAAGCTCATTTTGCGTCAGGAACTTCAGCCTGCAGTGATTGGTCGATTGGATGTACTGCTGCTCCAGGAGCACAAGCTTTCTGCGGCTCATGCCCGTAGCTGCGGGAAGGTTCTCCCTGGACGCTCCTACACTTATTGGGAGCCTTCGATCGGCACACAGGGGAGGAGCGGGGGGGTCTGTACCTCCGTGTGCGAGCAGTTAGCTCAGTCAGTTTTCGGTCACGGCACGTTGATCCCAGGCCGAGCCCTTTGGGTAGGCCTGAACTTGGAGGGATCCAAGATAGGAATCCTCAACATTTATGCTCCCACAGACCTCAGATGCAGAGCCACCTTTTGGAGGACACTCACAGGGATTCTTCCAGACATGGATTCCTGGATTGTTGGAGGAGACTTCAACAACCTGGAGACCTTGGAGGACCAGCAGGGTAGAGATCCGGAGTTCACAGGTATGGCTCAGGCAGAGCAGTCAGCTTGGGACTCTTTCATCTTCGCGACAGGAGGGAGGGACAGTTGGAGAGACCCGTCCTTCCGGCGTTGGCACGGGAGCCTGGACTTCTCTTGGGGCTTCCCCAGGGAAGGAGGCAGACTCCTGGAGCGGCTTGATAGGTTTTATGTCAGTGATTGGGCCATCAGCAGAGGTGGCCAGGCGGGCATTGTTCCAGGGACGACACTATCCGACCATGCGCCTGTGCTCCTCTCATTAGATTCGGCAGCCCAGACTCTCCCCCCCCGATCATGCAGGATTCCCGATTCCATCTTCTCGAGGGTGGACATCCGTAGCAGCATTTGCAGTCTTTGGGACAGAGATTGGGGGGAGGGCATGGATCTGGTAGACTCGGTCGCGCAGGCTCTGCAGGAGTCCAGCCAGATCTGCCAGCTCGCAGCCCTACAGGTTCGACAGGATTGGTGGGGCAGAGAGAGAGCTCTTCGGAGGGACCTCGCCTCCATTCAGCGACTTCAGCAGTCTTCCCCGGGCTCGGAGGAGCTTCGGATCCAGGCCCTTCGAGCCAGAGCCCTCTTGGAGGAGACCCTCCAGCGTCGCTCCGAGTTCTCCTATCACGCCTCCCTCTCCTTCTGGGCCCGGAAGGGTGACCGGATGTGCAGGGAGTTCTTCAGGACACACGGCCAGAGAGCTGCAGGTGATCAGCTACGGAGTCTCAGGACAGCGGATGGTCACACTGTTACGGACCCGGGGGAGGTCATGGGGTTGGCCACTGACTTCTACAGGACCCTCTTCCAGCAGGAGCCACTTGCCCCTCGTGCTAGTCGTGACCGTGAGGAGGTGTGGAGGCACATTCCATCCCTGGTCCAGCCCAGCATGCAGGCGTCGTTGTTGGCGCCGTTCACCGCGGATGAGATGTTGGAGGCCTTGATGGCTATTGATGGGCAGAAATGCCCAGGTGAGGATGGGCTATCCCGAGCTTTCTTCACCTCCTTCTGGGACTAGATCCATCAGCCCCTCCTTGCAGCTCTGCAGGGGATTTTCAGCAGCGGTCAGATGCCAGAGAGCCTCTCCTCGGGACTGATTTGCCTCATCCCGAAGGGAGGAGATAGACAGGAGATCCGCCAGTGGCGTCCGATCACTCTCCTTACCACTGCCTACAAAATCCTCGCCAAGATGATCAGTGCCAGAGTTCGACCTCTACTCCCAGACCTCGTCCATGACACTCAGACAGGCTTTGTCCAGGACCGCAGTATCCTGGATAATGTCTTCACCTTTTCAGAGGCGGCGGAGTGGGCTCAGTACAGCGGTTCACACCTTGCCATTTTACTTCTCGACTTCGAGAAGGCCTACGATCGTGTGGATTGGTCCTTTTTGGAGGGGACTCTGGAGCGGCTAGGTTTCCCGGCAGGCTGGATTCAGGGTATCTCAGCTTTGTACAGGACAGCGTCTAGCAGAGTCATCATTGGAGGCAGGATGGGTGAGCGTTTCAGCTTGGAGAGATCAGTACGTCAGGGTTGTCCCCTGGCTCCTTATCTGTTTCTCTTCTTCGCCGAGGCCATGACTTACTACCTTCGGGCGAGGTCCACAGGGCTCAGGGGTGTTCGCCTTCCACTCCGGGAGGACACGGAGCTTCTGGACTCAGAGTACGCAGATGATACAGCCCTTTATGTCCAGGACGATGAGAGGATGCTAGAGAGGGTGCGGATGGCCCTGGAGGTTTTCTGCTCGGCCGCTGGTGCGAAAATCAACTGGAACAAATCAGTTGGTTTTCTCACAGACCCGGGGGCGTGTTCTCAGTGGGGGCGATTCCTGGGCTTCAGATGGATTCCACGTGGTCAGACAGCTAGATACCTTGGCTTCCAGGTTGGCCTAGACATTACGCCAGCCCAACAGTTTCTCCCGGTGCTAGATTCCATCCGACGGAAGCTGGCTTTCTGGAGCACTGCTAAGCTGTCCCTTGCAGGTCGTGCTTTAGTAGTTAACCAGGTCCTTCTAGCCACGGCTTGGTATGTGGCTTCCTGTTGGTGCTTCTCGAGATCCAGCGTGGCACAGCTCAGGAGGTTGGTTCGGAACTTTCTTTGGTCTGGGGAGGATGGGCAGAGAGATACCAGAGCCAGGGTTGCTTGGCAGACAGTCATTCTTCCGCAGGCGGAGGGGGGTCTGGGGGTCATTGATCCAGAGCTTCAGAGTCAGGCCTTGTTAGGCAAGCTTATCATCCGCGGTTTGACCCCAGGGGGGCAGACGTGGAAGATGTTACTCCAGCAGGGAGTCGGCTCTTGTGTCCCGCGCCGAGGTGGAGAGTGGCTACCGTCCTTCAGGTGGATCTTCACTTCCGCCCCGCTCACTCAGCCCCGCTCCCCACTCGTTCGTAGCCTCCTCATGGTTTGGAGGCGGCTCCGTCTCAGTCTCATTCAGTCCCAGCCCAGCTGTCAGGAGGAGATCGATCGCCAGCCGCTCGTCTGGAATGGGCAGGTCAGAGACGCCGAGGGCCTTCAGTTGGGGGAGAGATCACATATCAGGTGGGACGGCTGGATGAGGGGGCCAGCCCGGTCCCTTCGAGTTTGGAGGGATACGTACAGACATCTGGAGATGGCCGATCTGGCACACGCAGCGGGAGGTGCACGCGGAGTCCAGGCGAGACGCACGGAGATCGACAGAGCGATCCCAGCCGCTTGGTTGGCTCCACCTGAGCCTCAGGTCCTCATGCCTGGAGACACCCACTGGCTGGGACAGTTCACCCCCCGTGGCATCCCACTGGTGGTCGCAGGACGTTTGGATGACTCCTCTATCGCCTTCTTCGCGGTTTCAGGGGACGGACGACTCAGGAGAGAGGATGCGCTCATTTACCCCCTACTACCGTGGCAGAGGGTTAGGGTCGTAGGCCTTCTGGGGAAGGTCTGGCATACCGACCCTAGTATCGAGCAGGACCAGTTGCAGCTTTGGCGTCTTTGGCTCTGGGAGGGGCGGGCCTTGTCAGAGCTTGAGTGGGACCCAGGAGAGTGGTGGTGGCCAGAGATTGTGTCAGGACAGGGGCAGACTTCCTTCTTCGCTTACAGCACGACTCTGGGCAGGCGAATTCTCGGGAGGATGCAGAGCCGCCCCCCCACCCAGCGTCCTAGCTGGTACGCACAGGGTATTTCCAGGTTCTTTTTGCAGGCTTTCTGGAAGGCCTTGTGGGAGAGCTGGCGGCCGCGGAAGATCTCGTACTTCCTGTGGCTTCTTACCCACAAAGGTCTTCCAGTGGGGAGCTGGTTGAGGCAGATAGGCCAGGACGGTTGCTGTCAGATTTGCCATGCGGATGAGGAGTCACCAAAACACTGCCTGTGGAGCTGCATGCGCGCCCAGGAAGTGTGGAGGTGGACCTTCGGGCTTCTTACTCGTGCAGCACCAGAGCTAGGAGTGATCACTTGGGGCGCGTTCTGTTGGTGCAGCACCGCACCTGGTCTTCATCACTTGTTCGAGGCATGCCAGCAGGACCCCACTTTCCTTATCACACAGGGGACGTGGGGGCCGCTCGAGGGTATCCCACAGCACCTAGCAGAGGCTGATACAGGAGTTCGGGAGAGGCAGCCAGTCTGGGAGATTATCATCAGCATTACAGGATGGCACATCTGGACCTCGCGCTGCGCGCAGATCCTCGGTGGCACCTCCTTATCGACTGCCCAGATCATGGCGGAGATTTGGAGTGAGATTATTCATACCCTCAGAGGCCAGTGGGACCAGATTCAGGGAGACTCCCGGGCTGGTCAGGAGAAGCGGAGACGCTTCCTCCAGGCTTGGGATTCACAGAGCCTCTTCTTCGAGCAGACTACGCAGGGCCTTCGGTGGCACTACTCACCACCCCGATGGCTGTTCATTCACACTCAGCATATTCCTCCGTGAGAGTATGATTTATTATGCTACCTTTTGGGCTGCGTCCGGTTTGTGAACGCAGCCCGTCAGCTATAAGCTGACCTCTTGTATCTTGTTCTCGAAGTAATATAATTAGAACTGTTTTTTCGGCAAAAAAAAAATGAGGCACAAATTTCTTGGGTTGAGCTAGAGGCAGCTGAGCTATCGCATGAGGACATGTGGCAGAAGGGTTCGCGGCATGATGACAGCAGCCTTCTACGAGGTCTTAGCCTAGCCGCCATGCAATGCACTGTCATAAGGGCAAGATATTGGCAATCTGAATTACAACCCTTGAGCAATTGTTTTCATGTACCAGTTGCTTGCTACTTTCTCTTCATCGCACTTGCAGTTCTATGGGAATGGCTCATGCTCAATTTCTTCCTCTTCTTCTGTTGGAGTATATTGATTCCTAGTCAATTGATGCTTACCTCCAGCTGCTACGGATTCGAAGTTTCAGCAGTATTGATTGGCAAAGGTCATCCATCAGCATCGGCACTTTGCCAGTAATTGCTGATAGGATCTGCTATGGAGTTCCTAGATGAGCATCGGAAGTTGACAATGATATCGATTCATCAGCGTATCTTTTTGCCTATGGATAGAGGGATGATTGCGCAACCGATGTGTACACTGGTGGTGATGGAGGTAGAGTTTGGAGCTCCTACTAGGGGTGAATACAAGTTGAGTTGGTGTTTGAATGCTCAAAACGTACATAGAATTTGTGCACATTTTTGAAATATTCCAAATTTCCCTTACTTCCAAAGAATCCTTACAGACAAACATTTGCAATTCCCTAAATAATACGGCATATTGTGGGTAGCTACTCATACATGCTTCTTGCTTTTACATTGTACAAAGCATGCCTTTTCTTTTCTCTTTCATGCTCAATATTTTAATATGTACATTGTAGTAAAACTATTGTTATTAGGAGTGCACTTAAGCCAATTGAAACATTTAGAGTTTTGCTAAGGTTAGTTTCTTTTGTATTATAATGCATGTCTTTTCTTTTCTCTATCGACTTCTAGTATTTCGCCTATGTTACAGCCTCTTTGAGTCTCTTTGGCAAAGAAGAGTGTCCCCAGTAGTGCCAAGAATTTGTGGATGATTTAAATAGCTAGTTTGAATCAATTCAAATGTTCTTTGACACTTTAAAAATTCACCAAAAAACTTGGTTTAGTCATGATTTAAATTAAGGAGCAGTTTTGAAATGGCAATCATGTGTGGTATTTATGTTTACCGCATGGTATTGGTATTTATGTACGCTAATAAGTAGATTCTTGTGCAGTGAAATATACCATATAAAACTATGCTATATCAATGAATAGTCCATTACCATTTCTGACTAATTGAGCTAGCTCCACCCTCCATAAAGGATAGAAAAATAATTGTGTACATCTTTACATCATAATTTGTAAGGTCATTCTCATGTGTCGGGGGCTGGCTTGCTTATTCATGCCGTGTATCAACACATACATAGATACAAGTATTATTGTTTTGACTTTTTCGTAATTTATCACCATGATCATGTGTATCATGTTTTCTTAAAGATGAGAAGCTTTAATTCTTTTTCTAAAGATGATTAGAAACTTTGTTTTTTGTCTTTTATAATTTATAGATGATAGTACGATGAGTTTTAGGTGACAGGAGTGCCTACATAGTTGCAATGCAACCAAAAAATTGCAATAATTATGTGATAAAATCATAGATAACTATATCGTATAGATGAACTTCAAGATGTAAATATAACATTCACATTTGCATTGCATACATTAACATAAAACCTAAAATATACATGTGATAATGTTACAAGACCCGATGGAATGGATGAAAAGCATAAAAATAGGTATTAAATTTGCTAAGTAGATTAAAAAAATACTTCATCATATTTCGTGTCCAGCTTTGACATATGTAAAGGCATAGGTTAATTGGCCACATAAATTAGGTGAGAACGTTACATAAACTTAGGTGGCTTGGCTAAAGGTACATTAGCTGGATGGATAGAGGTTGTCCACACCATTATGAGACACGACTAATATGGAGATATTACACACCATCGTATGGAGGTATCACACACAACCAAGACCTTTCTCTATTCATTTAAGTCCTTTCGAATAGAGTACGACCTGAAGAGGCTCACCGATAGCATTCGGGTTTGCATCCACACCATGGTATCGAGCTGTTACGTACGACCAATACAGATTTCCAACCATCCAGTTGCCCAAGCTTTCCAGGTAGCTTCCCACTCCAGGTTTTTCCATCAGCTTGGACCTTTTGACTTCATCAAGATACCTAACAAAATCATTGTCTCTCTGTCGGATCATTCTGCATACCATCTCAACACTGACTTGGAAGTCATGGGACTCATTGAAGCACATGACGGAAGCAATATTATCGTGCTCCCCTCTCAAATATTCTGATTTAAGCGAGAAGAGATCGTTCGCCCACGAGACATGATCTACTACGGCGTCATGGAGTGCAGAAAGGAGGGGACTTGTCAGAGTCTCTTCATCAAGGTCTATTCCTAGTGCGTACTCTGCAAGGATGAAGACGATAAACGTGGCAGAGTACTTCCGATGCCTGAGAATGTATGTCTGAACATCCGGGATGCTTCGTGCTTCACGACAGGAAATTTGGCATTTCCAAGCATCAATTGAATCTCTGAAAGCATGAAGAAATCGGGATCGCTGCGTCGCAGGCATATTCAGGCAAATCTCACTCCACCAATCCTGTGCCATGGTGACCATCCTATGTGCCCCTGAAGGGGAAGGCTTTACCTCAAGCGTATCCATAAGGGATTGGAAGAGAAGTGTGGCTGTAGAAAGGTTTCTTCCTAGGCCAAGCATGTCGTCGGTCATGTCGTCGAACTTGAATAACCAAGAATAGAATTTGGCTAGAGAGACGATGCGTCTTGCCTCACCACCGACGTTAACCAAGCAGGTCAGCAAAGGAAACTGAGACTGAAGAAGAAGTTTCTCCTCAACTTCAGAGGATGGGTTGAAGATAGCCAAGAGCCACATCTCAATTTCATCTTTAATCGTATGAATGAGTGTGGAACATTGAAGTGGAGGAATAGTAAGGCTATGAACAATATGCAGGTAGTCCATGATGTATGTGAAAATTTGAGAATAAGAGCAAGCTAGACACCACCGCATACATATATTCTAGCTGTGGAGTCTGTGGTAAACCCAAACTAGTACTCCCATGTGCCAATTTTATATTCCAATGTCATCAACATCCTATGGGTAGATACAATGTGAATAACATCCTCGTGGTGGATACAATTTTAATAAATGAATGGTGTGTCCATTTGAGAGTGAAAGAGAGCTATAATACACCAATGGAAAGGTTTACGGTGAGCCAAACTAGTACTCCTGTGTATGTCTCATGAGCCAATTTCATATTCCAATGTCAATAACATCCTCTTGGTTAATAAAATGTTAATAACATCCTCTAAGTAGATACAAGGTCAATAAATGCTAGTTGATCATATGTCAATTTGAGAGTGAGAGCGAGCTATAAACCACCACATACATATTCGATCATGTGATACAATATCAATAACATCCTCCGAGTAGTTACAATGCTAACAACATCCTCTCGGTAGATACAATGACAATAAAAAATGGTACTCAATCATGTGTTTGTTTGAGAGTGAGAGTGAGCTACACACTGCCACATATCTATTCTAGTAGTGGATGAGTTTTGGTAAGCCAAACTAGAACTCCCATATATGTGTGGTGAGCCAAATTACTATCCTAATGTCGGCAACATCCTCTCAGTAGATAGAATGTCCTCTGGGTAGATACACTGTCAACAAATGAATGGTAGTCACTTCATGTGTCAATTCGCGAGCGAGAGCAAGCTATCCACCACCACATATCTATTCTTGTGGAGTTGTTTGTGGTCAACCAAACTAGTATTTCCATGAGTATGTGGTGAGACACACAACAAGAAAAAGCACCCACAGATGCGCAAACAGACGCGTTTACTAAACTTTAAAAAACACTTACGGGCACGTCTATTTGCATGTCTAGAGACCCGCGTCTATATAGCAGACAGATACGCATATAAACGCGCATCTAGAGACGTAAATATACGCTCTACTAAAAAATTTAAAAGACAGACAGATGCATCGTTAAACGTGTGTATAGACGCATTTATAAACGGTCTTATAGACACGTTTATAGACATGCAAATAGATGCTTCTTGAACAAACAGACGTGTATATAGACATGTTTATAGATGCACTGATAGACGCGCTACATAATATTTTTTTTTAGATTTATAGAATGCTATGTATGTTGTGTACGCTATATAGTTACAAGAATCCCATTTCCACATTGTGTTATTCGATTCTTACAGCCAACCACATTTTAATTACAATTCCAAATGAAACATTACAGCTCCAAAACGCAATAAAATTGAAAGCTCAAAAAGTGCTTGTATGTACATATAGCACGAAGCTAAGCCACGTCATGTGGCTTCAAGTACAAAAAATAAGAGGAGTGTATATACAAGAGGCATGAAGCCAAGCCAGTGGCTTTAAGTATAAAAAAGAGTAGCTACCACTAATTCTATGACTAATCTATGTTCTCCACATCCTTGCTCCCTTCCACGCTCCCTTCTGCGCTCCCTTCTGTGCTCCCTTCTCCGCCTCCTTCCTCGTTTTCTTCCTCGTCTTCTTGTGCAGGGACTTGTAAACAAGGGACAACATATATCAATGTATGAGAAATCAAATATTTACTTATAATATTGACATTATTTAATTACTTTCAAATACCTCGGGGGCCACTCCAGTAGCCCGGATATACTGCTCGTCAGTAATCAACCCGTCATGATAGAAGTGCTTCCATGTATCTCCTCTGCGATGGTGGTGGTGGTAGGCTATCTCGACAGGAGTAGGGTATCTGCCCACGATATCAAGCTGCAAGACAACACAATTTGTGGAGGAGTTAGTACAAAGAAACAACCTCCTAATAAACTACATAAGCAATATAATTTGAGATCGATACTTACAAATTGGGCCTCCCATGATTCAACACCCCCTGCTCCAAAATGCACGCTTTCATATTGCTCCATCTAGATCCTTCGTGCCTCCACGTGCTGTAGACTGAGGTCCTCCCTCGCTGACTTCATTGCTTTCTTCCACTCATGCTTGTGAGCAGTGTGGGGCGGGCCCCTAGGAGGTTGACCTCCCACGAGCCTGGCAAGCTCCGCTAGTGCCTGCCTCTTAAGCAAAGATCTTTTATTGCCATCTTTGACTTGGCCCATTTATCTGTGAATTGACAATTGGGGGGGTTAGGATACCTAGAGCGAACAGCAGTGAGGGTCTCATCAGCCAACCTCTTTGGCTAGTCTTTGTAGTGGATAAAGCAATATCTGTAATTGTTAGCAATTACAGAGCGCATGAAGGCCATGATGTCCTTCCCCCGTGCATCCATCAAGATGCCTCCTATCTGAGTGATCGTACCATCACTCGGAGGCACGTCTAAATCATATGAATCATCATCATCCCCACCACCACCCCTCCCAAAGCACTCTGCCATGCATCCCCCACCGCTCTCCCTGCTACTACGCCTACTACTGTGTCGTGTCGAGCTAGTACGTTGGCCACTCGTAGCTAGAGACTGCACAAGAATACGTGGACCACTCGTAGCTGGAGAACCGAGTCTCGACTACACAGGAGTACGCCGATGGCTCTGCGAGACAGAAGGACCTCCTGACGGCATGCGTGATCCAAGTTGCACCACGAAGTAAGCAAATTTTTGAAGATAGAGATATGGATATGGAGATGCCACTACCAATGCCAGATCCAATTGATCCCGATGAATCTAGCGAAGAAGATGAAGATCACAAAATGAGCCAAGAGGAAAATGCACATAATGACATTGCACGGGAGCAAGATGGAGATCACGATATTGAGGAAGAAGACAATGATCATCAAGAATCACCACACTTTATTGAAGAAGATGATCAAGTACTTTTAGGTGAACATACGATGCTAGAGTACGATGATGATATAGGAGATCAACTCAGTATAGAGTTAGAGATAGACTTGTTTGGCGCCTTAGACTTGGCTCAAGATGAAACACTTGATGTAAATGCTCTTTATTGATTTTTTTCATCTCAAACTTGGACATGAATATATGAGCTTCAAAGGCTTGATGTACATGCTCTCATACTTTTATTCTCTCAAAAGATCAAGCATGTATGAAAATTTAAAAAAATTTGTCATTGGAAAAAACCAACTTTTAAGGCCTATATGAGTAAAAAACCTCTCTGGAAAACATCACCATAAAATAGTATCTCAGTGTTGCTATATAGCGACACTTAAAAGTCGCTATATAGCGACTTTTATAATAGTCACTATATAGCGACATTTGCCTAAAGTCGCTATATAGCAACGCTTTATGGGACCCGCTTTTCATACCGACGATTAGCGCCCCACGTGCTAAACATCGGTACTTAAACGTCGCAATAGGAAAGTGATTTGCGTGCATAGGTTTGGTTTGTGGGAAGGTTTGGAAGGTTCTATGACATTTTTGGGACTTGTAAAAAAATCCAAACTTTTTGGGGAGAGGCAGGTAGCCGAGAGTGACTTTTTGGGGATGGGGACCACCACAAAATTGTAAAGAGAGTCAACTTTGAGGAATTGTAAGGCCCCTCCAAGTGGGAGAAGGAGGGGCACTTTTTGGGACCCCCAAGGGCCTAGGGACATGTACCTTTATGTCTCCATAGGACTTGTTAGTTATTAATCCATTCTAGTAATCCACTCCTTTTTTTAGCCCGAAATTCCCCTAATGTAATATTGGAGGAAGGGTGTGGCAGCTAGGTAGTGTTGGATGTGCTATGGATTTAAAAATAGTTATGTCCATACCAAATTATTCCTTGTTCAGGTGTGTGTTGTAGCAATGCACTTGGTTTCAAAATAGCTAAAGGCTTCCTTAAGCATCCATAGTATAGTCTCCAAAACTATGATATCCTATGAGGATGCTCAAGGGGTTGTAAACCATTCCAACCGCAATGGCATCATAAACTGAAGTGCGAGGGAGGGTGTGTGTGTGTGTGTGTGTGCATGTGTGCGTGCATGTGTGTGTGTGTGTAGGTATATGTAAAAGCAATAAAGGCAGTTCAATTCAACATGCTAGAAATTTGAGACATTTTAGGTATATGTAAAAGCATTAGAACCATTGAACAATAAAAGAATACCAAAAATTCAAGAATGTTTCATTCACTCATATGTTGTTCTCTCTTTTTGTGTATTAAATTGCATACTTTTTCATTATATTTTCCTTTGATCCCAAAATGAGAAGCTTGAGTGTCTAACTTAGTGCATCTTCTGTACTCTATGTAATTCTTTTTCCCCCACCCTAAAATAATTAAAATTTTAGATGTTTATTTGAAATGGAACTATAAATTTGTGCATGTTTTTGAAATATTCCAAATTTCCCTTACTTCTAGAGAATCCTTAAGGACAAACATTTGCAATTACCTATTCTCTTTCATGCTCAACATTTCAATATGTACATTGTAATAAAACTACTGTTATTAGGAGTGCACTTAAGGCAATTGAAACATTTAGAGTTTTGCTAAGGTTAGTTTCTTTTGTATTATAATGCATGCCTTTGCTTTTCTCTATCGACTCCCAATATTTTGCTATGTTACAGCCTCTTTGAGTCTCTTTGGAAAAGAAGAGTGTCCCCAGTAGTGCCAAGAATTTGTGGATGATTTAAATAGCTAGTTTAAATCAATTCAAAAGTTCTTTGACACTTTCAAGATTCACCAAAAAGCTTGGTTTAGTCATCGGTAACATGTGCGGGTGTGGCACTGCATCCTGTATCAAATTAAAACGGGATCATTATAACTCAAACATATGCACACCCATAGGTATCTCAATCAACCTTAACTTACAAACCCTTACCCTATTTACGGTCACATCCCATTCTCCATACTTTGAGATATGATTGAGCGTAATCCTGCATGCACGATACATGTTTCCTCGACATCGATCACACAGACATTTGATTTTTTGCTCCAACCACATTTTGCGATGGTGGATACGGAGGGATTCATCCTCACTGGAGCTGCTTGTTGAAGATGGGGACATCCTACAAACAAACAACCCACCCAATTTGCTCTTCTTCAAATGCTTAACTTAAAAACTCTGTGTTGCGTCTATCGCCGCGTCTATAGTCGCGTTCAATATCGCGTCTATTTGCACGTCTAAACGTGCATCTACTATGTGTATTTAAATGTGCCTGTAGACGCGCTAATAGACGTGCTAATAGACGTGACTATAGACGTGACTTTTAAACCTGCTTTTCGGCGCGCCGCTCGCTTTGCTTTTCTTTTGACTACTTAAACTTCGCGAGCGGCTTTCTTCCTTCTTTATTAGCACCTCCACATCGATCACACAGACATTTGATATTTTGCTCCAACCACATTTCGCGATGGTGGATACGGAGGGATTCATCCTCACTGGAGCTGCTTGTTGAAGATGGGGACATCCTACAAACAAACAACCCACCAAATTTGCTCTTCTTCAAATGCTTAACTTAAAAACTCTGTGTTGCGTCTATCGCCGCGTCTATAGTCGCGTTCAATATCGCGTCTATTTGCACGTCTAAACGTGCATCTACTATGTGTATTTAAATGCGCCTGTAGACATGCTAATAGACGTGCTAATAGACGTGACTATAGACGTGACTTTTAAACCTGCTTTTCGGCGCGCCGCTCGCTTTGCTTTTCTTTTGACTACTTAAACTTCGCGAGCGGCTTTCTTCCTTCTTTATTAGCACCTCCACATCGATCACACAGACATTTGTTGATATTTTGCTCCAACCACATTTCGCGATGGTGGATACGGAGGGATTCATCCTCACTGGAGCTGCTTGTTGAAGATGGGGACATCCTACAAACAAACAACCCACCAAATTTGCTCTTCTTCAAATGCTTAACTTAAAAACTCTGTGTTGCATCTATCGCCGCGTCTATAGTCGCGTTTAATATCGCGTCTATTTGCACGTCTAAACGCGCATCTACTATGTGTATTTAAACGTGCCTGTAGACACGCTAATAGACGCGCTAATAGATGTGACTATAGACGTGACTTTTAAACCTGCTTTTCGGCGTGCCGCTCGCTTTGCTTTTCTTTTGACTACTTAAACTTCGCGAGCGGCTTTCTTCCTTCTTTATTAGCAGTTCTATAGATTCGAAGCTTAAGAGAGAGCCTCCCATACACAGTTCCAAGCTTTCACTCAAGACAAAGGGACCGTACCTACACTTGCTTCCAAGCCTAAAGAAGAGGAGGAGTACGAACAAGGAGAAGAAACAAGTTTGGAAAAGAGAGATCCTTCCATACCTTTTTCCAAGTAAGTCCTTTTGAAGTTGTTCTTGCTTGCTCTTTCCAGTTTTGTACTTTCTCGCATCCACAAAACGCAGCATCTAGGTATGAGCGACACGTTCTTTTGTCGGGCGAAACGTCCTTTTTGACTTTTTAGTATTCTCGCCTGTCGGAGCGCATGTATAGAGGCGTCTGAGGGCGCATCTAAACGCGCATCTATAGGCGCGTCTATTTGCGCATCTAGCTTGTCACAGACACTCACAGACACGTATTAGACGCTCACACAGACGCTCTGTTAAACGGAGTTTTAAATGAATGGTTAGATGCACTTTTAGACACGTTTTTAGACGGATGTTTTGACGGACTGTTAGACGCGCTGTTAGACGCGCTTGTAAACGCACTGTTAGACGGATTGCTGGACGAATTGTTAGACGCGGTTTTACTTGAATTGTTAAACGCTCTGTTAGACGCGTCTATAGATGCGCAGATCAGATGGGTCTATAGACGCGCTCTGACAGAGCTTCTTTTTTTTTCCCCTTTTTTTTCCCCTTTCTTCTCAGCTCCCAAAGTAATAGATTTGTTTCCTTTTTTCCAGTTTAACATGTGGGGAGGAAGTGCTTCTAGCTCACCTGATCCACGGGAATCGATATGGAAGGATTTATATAACATTTTAGGGCACCCTCCTAGTCCTGCGGAGTTATACGGGTACATGACGGGTACCCTTAACACTCCCCAGGAGTCGGCACTACAGACTCCGAGCCACCCCACACCGGCTGAGATCACCCCAGCGGAGTCCGCACAGCCGTCTTATGCCCCGTCTTATGCCCCTTCCCCCGTACCGTCTTATGCCCCTTCCCCCATGCTGTCTTATGTCCCTTCTGCCATCCCGTCTTATGCCCCTTCCCCCATGCCGTCAGGAGGTCCTTCAGTCTCGACGAGCCGTCGACATACTCCCCAGCCATCGAGACTCGGTTCTCCAGCTACGAGTGGTCAGCGTAGTCCCGTGCAGTCCCCAGCTACGAGTGGCCAGCGTACGAGCTCGACACGACAGGGTAGCAGGCGTAGTAGTAGGGAGAGCGGTGGCGGATGCATGGCACAGTGCTTTGGGCCATGTGGCGGTGAGGAGGAGGAGGATTCGGATGATCTAGACGTGCCTCTGGGTGATGGTACGATTTATTATGACATCACGCAGACAGAAGCCATCTTGATGGATGCGCGGGGGAAGGACATCATGGCCTTCATGCGCTCTGTAATTGCTAACAATTACAGAGATTGTTTTATCCACTATAAAGACCACCCAAAGAGGTTGGCTGATGAGACCCTCGCTACTGTTCGCTCTAGGTATCCTAACCCCCCTTAAGGGAAGATCTTTTATTGCTAAGTATCGTAACAATCTTTGACTTCCCCCATTTATCTGTGAACTGGCAGTCTTATTGTATACCAGGAAATACAAGATCTTATATTTACACGAAATCTTAAAACAGGATGAGGAGGGTAACAAGGGTACGTATATACCTTCTCACTTTCAGCAAGACTATAGTCTCCCAAATGATGATGAGGGTATGGTTGACATGATGGATTCCATTTTTAGGGGCACTACATCCCATGTACATGTGATGTCAGAGTCTGAGGTCAAAATGCGAGAGTTGCAATCAACACAATTGTACGAGGGTGCTACGATGTCTAAACTACGTGCTTGTCTCTCAATCTTGAATCTACAAGTAAAGTATGGGTGGTCGGATACACAAGTGTCTCGGCCTTAATGAGGTTAGCTCTTGCATTAATTTGACTCATTATTTGGATATTTTTTGTTTTGAGAATCATCATTTGGATAGTGTATACCAAATCATAATTGTTCGAAGCCTATGTATGTTTCGAATTGTCATAGGTTGCTCTAGAAGATGTTGCCTGCACCAAATACCATGCCCGCATCAAGAGATGAAGCGAAAAAGATGCTAACAATGGTGGGTATGGATTATGATACCATCCATGCTTGTCGTAATGATTGTATTCTCTTTCATCGTGAGCATGGAGATTTGGCTAGTTGTCCAAAGTGTGGGGAACAACGATATAGAGATGACTTGCAGGGTGAGTGGATACCGGTAGAGGTCTTGAGACACTTTCCCATCATTGCAAGAATACAACACATGTTCCGATGCAAATCCATAGCGGAGTTGATGACATGGCAATCATCTCATCGGTCCACTGATGACACATTGAGGATTCCCGCAAATTGTGCAGCTTGGAAGCACATAGATAATCAGTGGCCGGACTTTGCGAGGGAGCCACGCAACTTACATCTTGGGCTAGCCATGGACAGCATGAATCCTTTCGGGTTACGTTACGCTCGACATCTTGGTCGACATGGCCCATAGTCGTGGTGAATTACAATATCCCACCATGGCTAACAATAAAAAAGGGACACCTCATGCTTGCACTACTTGTGCCAAGAAAGTACAAGGCAAAAAACATAGACGTGTACATGGCACCTTTGATAGAGGAGTTACAGATATTATGGAGAGGAGTGCAGGTCTTTGATATTTCCAGAGTTCCTAGAGATACCAATGATATTTTGGTCAAGGGTATCTTGATGTTGAAGAAGATAAAGTCTTGTAGGCATACAATTGATATCACGAAGGAAGATAGACATAACAAATTACAACTGATTTTCATCCTGCCACTACTATCAGCCAATAATGTAAATAAAGTCCTTCCCGAGAAGCATGTAACCACAGTTATTATTTTCATGCAAGAGAAAAGGGTTTGAAATCAATGATTCTTACTTTTGCAACATTGATCGATGAATTGATTAATGAACCCTAGTGTTAAATTCAAAGTTTAGGCTTGCTCAAGATTTAGGCTCAATCAAACGCAGTATCTCAAATTACAGTAATCCTCACCTCATGGTATTATCCAATCTATGTGTTGGCATACATGACATTTGGCACACCGAGCATGAGCATCTTTGAACAAGGTTTCCCACCATAATTTGGCTATCTTTAGATGGTATATCAATATCTAGTGTCATTGCAAAATTGGTATAATACCACTGGACTTGGCTACCTCACTCCTCCCACTTCACACCTAGATCCTTACATAAGTCGCACATGTTATCTCCCAGACTTAGCTTCTACTACATGACTATTGATTAACTTCTTGAGCTCTGGCAAAAGATTGCCATACTACATGGGTAGCTCACGCATAGTAGGCTTTGCTACTAGTAGCTGGTGTACTCAGGCAAGAATTAACCTACGCTCCATCTTGAAAGTGTGATGCTACCTTTGAGCATGCTCCTTGACAAAATGATTGAATTACCGAGACTATAGGCTATGTAGGTTCCAAAACCCCTTGGTGTATTGAATGTCACGGAGCAAAAATTGTGATTCTTTGGTCTACCAGTACACCTGGTAGCAAATGGGCATCTCCTCCTGACCCAGAATGCAACACAAAAATTTTGTGTGGTGGGGATTGTAATGGCAAGAGGAGAGCAAGAGCCTCGGCAAACAAAATGGGTTTGGCCTCCACTATTTGCTTTGTCTACACCCCTATATCTGCCGTCTCTGCCAAAAACTAGACCTTCACTACTGCATCCTCAAAACTGCAGTCGCTCTGTGTAGCCTACTTGTTGGTACCCTCTGCTTGGCTTGCTACAGGCAACATAACAAGGGCTTATCTACTGACTCTATGTGATAGCCCAGTCTTCATTATCATCTTTCATGACAAAGGGGTCCAGGGGAAGGGTTCTACATGCACAAGACTCTAAAGAGGGGTGGGAGGTAGAGGCAAATTAAGTGGAGATGAGCTGCCTCCCTGTTGCTTGGTCTTTTGAGAAGGATTTGCATAATCAGCTTGGACTTCCTACTCCCTTGGCATTAATTCGCTATCTTGTGCTCTTGCCTCCATGCCCTCGTACATTTCCTGGTCCTCAGATATACCCTTCTAGTTATTCCCCTTTGGATTATCCTACTGTTGTCCCTCAGAGGTGCCCTAAACAAAGGACCTGTCAGTCAAGATAAAGTCCGAGAATCCAAAAAAATTCTCAAAAATTGTTGGAACACTTTTAGACCTTTGCTAAAGTGTCAATGTAAAAAATCTAACCCTAATTCCTCCTGCTTAGCCTCTATCATTTGGTTTGATCATCTTCTATGGTACGTTTTTCAAAAGCTTCCCCACTTTTTTTCTTTTTCTTCCAGACCAGCTCTTGTTTATGCTTTTATTTGTTGGGTTGCCTCCTTCCCCTCTGAAATTCAAACAGCTCTCTTGGTTTACTTCTAGTTTCATGGGTATATGTTAGAAGCAGCTCGCAACTTAGCTCTATATACCCCCAACTCCCCACTGCTTCCTCACCTGCTTAACACCCCTATCTCTAACACTATCGAGTCAATTCTCAAATCAACCAAGAGCAAGGAGTCTAAAAGACTCTCCATTTCTTCCAGCTCTATGGCATCCATATCAAAGAAGCCACGTATGTTTCGTGGGACTGAAGAGTTCAATGATGCGACTAAAGCACTACTTCAATATAGAAGATGATCAAGTAAGATTTCTTACTAATAAACCTAACGATTTACTTATGCTCAGTAAGAAGACTAGAACTAAAAGATTTATTCATCTTCTTTTTGTTGATAAACTTTTTGACTTCATTTTACCTGAAAAAGTGTTTTTAGAAGTCTTTGAGAGATTTAACGTCAATAAAACTTTTTTTGCATTTAATATAGGCTTTAGTTGGAAGTATTCTAAAAATTTAGCTTGTGCACTTTATAAACCTTTTGACACATTTGCTAATTTTGAACCCAATTCCCTAAGTTGCATTTGTTCTACTTCAAATAGATTTAAACCGTTTATTATGGAATTTGAAGGATTTGGTACCCACATTTTATCAACTGACCCTACCTTGTGCAGACACCCTCGCCTACAAGAGTTTATGAAAAAAGGTTTAAACCACATTCCTCAGGTTCCCATTAACCCTTACCCAGTCATTAAAGAATTAAAAACTGCTTGGTCTAAACTATGCAACTGGCTGTCCATAAATGAAACTACTAACCATCATAGTTTTATTAGAAACATTGTCCTAAGGGACTTCAATAAGCTTTTTTACAATCATAGGTTTAATAAAAAACTGTCGTTTCAAGACCCCAAAATTATGGATGAAATTAAGTATCGCAATAACCACCTTTTCATTTGTGGCTTGGACAAGCCTGCCCAAACCCCTACTTTCATGTGTTTACAAGTCTCTCATTAGAAGCTTAGCCCTTCAATGACTTAATTCCCCTGAATTTTCGCTTTCCACCACCAATGAAAGGGAGATTTCTAATCTTGTTACAAATTTTTCTCAACAAGTTGATATTAACATCCCTACTTGTTCCTCTATCCCATACATTATGGGTACTTATAAAATTCACAAAAATTCCTTTAGTTGGCTCACTAACGCTCATAATTGCATATTCTCATACATTATTGATTGTATTACTAAAATACTTAAAGCCTTAGATATGGGTATACTGTTGAGAGTTCACACTCAACATCATGTGATCATGTGTGCATAGCACCATCATGTGATCATATGTGCATAGCACTAACCTTATAGAGTGCTATAAAGGAAAGGGTTAGATCCCCTAACCCTAACCCTAAAAGGGTTTGTATATATTCTATTTTTTCAACTAATTCTAGTGTACAGTTAGTCATTTGTGGTGTGCTCTCTAGCTGTGCCCTCTCTCCTCATCTCCACTCTTCTCATCTCCCCTCTTCATATTTTGTCATGGTATCAGAGCTTCCTTGTCTTCCGCTGAGACATTGAGATTCTTGAGAGTGCGAGAAAGATTGTGAGATTGAGATTTCTCTTGAGTGATTGTGAGATCTGTCCCTTCACTTCCGTTGAGAGAAATTTCCGTGCATTGAGAAGAAAGTTCCGTCCATTATTCTTTCTTTGAGTTCTTTGAAAGATTTCATTGCTTCAGAAAGAGAGTATTCCTTGTTTATGAGAGAAAGAGAGATCTAGATCTTAGTCTTTGAGAGAGAGGTTTTTGAGAGATCTGTGAGAAAGCGAAAGAAGCTAAGCCTCTCCAACAAAGCTCCTTCGATGGCCGTCCCTAGCGAATACCGCCTCTGCTCCTTCTGTGAGCTTAGTCTAAGTCTTGCCTCTATCCTTCTGCGAGCTATCTAGCGAATACCGCCATCAACCTTGGCAGTCTTCAACAACAACGAGTAGCTACCTTGCTGCTCACAAGTTAGCACAGCTCCTCTAGCAACCACGGGCTACTCTCGAACAGGACCGCTCAGTGAGGCCTCCTGCGCTTTTGATATCTGCTTGAATTTCTCAAAGCACTGGAATCCACAAGTTCGACACCAGCAGAAGAACCGTAAAGACTCCCATGGCCTTGTAAATGGTGGGCGACGATATCGGAACCAAATTCTCCACCATGATAACTACCATGAGAAAGCCTGCCAACAGCGCGGCGAGGTAAAGGAACCAAAAGAAGTGTTTGCCTTCTTTTTCGTCCATCTCTGGTGTCATGGGGCGAATGAAAAACATGAGCAACAAGGACACCAGCGAAGGCAACCAGCCAGCGAGCAAGATGACGCCCCTCGGATCCTCGCTATAGAGAGCGTGATAAATGTGCGTGAAGATGGCACCACTGAGGCCTATAGATCCCTTGAGCAGCCCGATAACAGCACCTCGACTCTGAGGGAAGTTCTTCACGGCGACCACCAGCACGCCAGTGTTGGAAAACGTCTGCGAGTTAGTAGCCATGCACATATAGACGTACATCTGCCACAAGCGAGGGCGAGCGATTTTGCCGGTTACAGAGAGCCAGATCATGAGGTAGCCAAACAGATTCATGCCGGCTCCAACAGCGAGCACAGCCCAAGATGGGGTGATTTCGTTGAGCAAGCCGGAGATGATACCGACGTTGGTGCCGAGGTCCTTGAAGAAGCTGAGAGTGTCGAGGGTGTGCTGATCGTAGAGGAGAGCTTGTTTGATGGAGCCAGAGTAGATTCCGAAGATATAAGTGGCACCACCGCAGGAAATAATGTAGAGGGAGATGGCAACAACGATCCATCATCCTTTGAAGAAATGGAGGCAAAATTGCGAGAGCTTCGCCAATCCACCGACGGCTCCATCTCCACCGAACAGCATTACCGGCTCAACGTGCCACCAGTGACGTGACCTCTCCACGCCGAGACGTCGCTACAAGCTAGTTGAGCTACAGATTGCACGCCCAAGCCCTCTCCATCAACGGCACCATCTCCAAGGCTCACAGAGCTCCAACAAAGAAGAAGATAGAATCTTTGAGATTCCGTCAGAATCTCAAAGATTCCGATCGTTGTTCTTACGACACATGGCAGTTGACTTGGACCCTATCCTCAGGGTCACCACACCCTAGAGCTTGGTCATGTGGCATCCTTATCCACAGTGCCACGTCACTAGCACCACATCAGTTGATACGTCACCACTGCCACATCATCAGTGACATGTCATCAGCCACATCACCTATGCCACATCATTAGGGACACGTCATCAGTGCCACATCACCCTACTGACATCATCTATGCCACCTCAGCACTACCACCTCAGCAGTCCAGTCAGCACTACCACCTCAGCAGTCCAGTCAGCACTGACCCCTGCAGGCACAGTCCCTTGCCAGGCACACTGTGCACACACTGCATGTGCACACTCCTGCCACCTCAGCACAGAGCTTCACTGGCACACCTCTTCTTAAGCACAGTGCCACATCATCACTGCATGTGACTCGCAGTGACACATCATCATTGAGCACCATTTGCCCTCCTTTTGCCCCTCCACCTAGATCAAGTCGTATCTCTTGATCCAGGAAGAATTTGAGGGTGCTCCAAATAGGAAAGTCGCTCGTTTTTTTGTGCTCTATGCGCTCGTCACATCACCCACACATTTTGGCGCAAGTTACACTCACATTTGTGCCTCGCCGACAAAACCACTTCCTTCATGCACATTTGCCTCTACATCGACGCATCTGACCCAACACTTAAAAAGAACAAAAGAAAAGGAATTATTTGCTGCTCTTTCATCGATCAACGGTTGGTTTAGATCTAGATCAGAGTAGACTAGATCGCCATAGAGGGGACGCTTTGAATTTCCCCAAGTTGCCAATCTAAGCCATGCCCGAAATTCCCGACTAGTACCTACTCGGAGTCAGTCCATACGCTCACATCCGATTTCACATCATTACATTACCTGAAACCTTACGTTCATCAGTTCAGTGAGCAGACTTCAGAGTTCAGAGGCATTGCAGCTTGATTCAGTGGGCAGATAGCACTTGATTTCACACACACATGCCACCATTGTAAAGCCTATTTGGCTATCTCACGGCATCGTGCACATCATTCTTCAGCCTTGTAAAGCCTCTTGGCTATTCCCAGCATCATTGCCACAAGCCTTGTAACACATATCAGATCTTATATACTGCAGTTCTATCTTCACCGATGGTACAGAGATTTCACTTGGCATCTTCAGTGTATTTGCAGTTGATTCATATAGAGTTTTTTAGGACACTTTTGAGTACATTGTTTGCACCGTGTCGACTAGCAACCTCAATCTGGAGGCATCTGCTAAGTTAGACAACTCCAATTACGGTACATGGAAATACCGACGAATGGAGACCATTCTTGTGCTTCAGGACAAATGGGAGTATGTCAATGGATCTATACCTAGACCATTGGCCGATCAAGCCACCAGTAGCTCTACTCCATCTGTTGTCACAGTACCAGCAACGGGATCTACATCAGGATCTACATCTACACAAACAGTTTCCGCACCAGTAGCAGATCCTGCCGTTACCCGAGCTCAAGTAGAATGGGATAAGAAAGACAAGTATGCCTATCACCTGATCAAGCAGAATGTGCAAGATGTCATGCTAGGACAACTCAACACAATCAAGACATCAAAAGAAGCATGGGATATGTTCGCAGCTCTCTACGAGTCCAAGAACACGTCCAGGATTCTCACCCTAAGAAACCAGATCAACTAGAGTTTCCGCAATAGCAATGAAACCGGTCATGCTTATGTACTCCGCATCAAAGACTACAACAATCAACTTGCAGCAGCAGGAGAGACTATGAATCCCGCAGAAATGGTTCAAGTAATCCTGAATGGACTAGGAGAAGGATATGAGAATCTAGTCCAGAGTATGGCCATCCACCAACGGCAAATTCCAACACTGGAAGAACTTTAGTCAGTTCTACTTGGTGAAGAACTCAGGACTCAGGCCATTCAAGCACGTAAAGGTCATTCTAATGATCAGGCATTCACAGTTTCAGACAGAAGCAGAGGCAAAGGCAAAAACAGAGGTAGATCATATCAGAAAAGTGGTCATCATCAACAAAGTCAAAATCAGCATCAGCATCAGCATCATCCTCAGCAACATCAGAATCAGCAAAGAGGAAATCATTCCAACTGAGGAAGATTCCAAGGACGAGGGAATGCATCGGACACCAATGTGTCAAACATTCAATGCAACTACTGTCACAAGTTTGGACACTATGAAAGAGATTGCCACAAGAAGTAGTATGACCAAGGCAGTCAATCCAGCAGTAATCGAGGGAATTCCCGAGGAAGAGGAAATCATCGTGGTGGACATTCTAGTCACAGTCATTTTGCAAATGAACATGGAAATATGTTTCTTGCAAGTGAGGAATTGCATCAGACTGATACAATGCACCTAGACACTGATTTCAATCCCAAAGAGGATTTTAGCTATCAAGTTGACCAAGTGGAACAGGATCCTTGAACACTATATTAGAGAATTTGGGAAAATCCCAATTCCCACGAAATAAAATATAGTCACTTCAAAAGTAAAATTTGATGTTTTTTATTGAAACATTAGCTCCATTGAGGACCATGCACAATACTTTCCCAATTAAACCCAAGCAAAAATCTTCCATATGTTGCTATGGCAAAAGGCCTTAATAGATGTGAACATGGCTCCATGGCCAAAAAATTTGTTGATTTGCTAGTAAAAGAAAGATTTTTGTTGTTTGTATGCATCAAAACCACAAACAAAAGCCAATTTATAGATGTTGCGTTAGGAAGATTCATTGGAGTAAATTAAATTACAGTATTGATATATGCAATAGGATTGTTATAGATCTTTAACATCCATCATATAACTGTGGTCTTCAAAAACAAAATTAAACTTGCAACAACTGTTAATTTTTATTTGGTATATAAGATGTATCAAATTAATGTCAAATGCATATGTTTCTATGTTGATAAATTGCAGTATTGACATATGCAATAGGATTATGGTAGAGCTTTGACATCCATCATATAAATGTGGTGTTCAAAAACACCGTTCCATCACAATAGAGCTCATGAAACTCTCCATCACAATAGAGCTATAATCAAAACCATTGACACATTAGCCAATTTTGCACCACATCATTTAACATAATCATTAACAATTCCATACTAGTATTCATATTCACAAAGTAGCTCATCTCCAAAGGAGATATCCTTTATGGTTTGCACAGTAATGTAGCCATGGGCACTCAAATTTCCTTGTGACTTTTGAGTCCAAGGTGGTAGTTTAGGGATGTATACAAATATAACATTTGTTCTTTCTTTATAATACATTGAGCTATTTATATATCCAGCAATGTTTCCATACAATACATCTCCCACAATACATTTCACATCTGTCAATGGCTCAATGAATGGATCTTCAAACATTCCATAAGTCTTCATCCTTGGGAAAAACTTGAGGAGAGATCTCCAAGTATCATAATCATACTTTGGACCATTATATACCATCAAATCTTGTTTTTTCTTGATGCTCGTATGTACAAAAAGACCATATCCTGCCCCAGGTATTGTTGATTTCTTTACTTCATAATGGATGCCATCCATTTCGAACACGCGCTCAATGGGTATGGGAAATTTATGTTTCCATAAGCCATTGGATGCAGGATCAAAATTTGTAATAAGATAGCTCTTCAACTTTTCAGGACAATCTGCAACACCTATCATATGTTTAAAATCAAAGAATCATTCTTTTAGTGGAGGAATACAAACTCACATCACAAAGCACATAGCATTTTTTGGACAAGGTACTGACTCAATGTCTATTAATTCTTTCATAAAACAAATTGAAACATAATGTTTTGCTAATCAAATCTAACCAAATAGTGTCCAAATATAAATTAGAATGTAGGTACAAATGTTTTAGTTGAGCATTTGTGTCTACAACTCTAATTAACAAGATCACTCACATTCCCTAAGGGTTGTCTATGCAATAAAATTGAATCAAGTTGGCTAAGAATGCCCTTGCAGCATCAGCAGTGATTCCCCTTTCCTTGCATCCAAGAACCATAGCAAAGCGTTTTGCCTCACTATCTTTCAATGGCCCCATTTTGGCAATTTTTCCTAGCATGCATTCTTCCTCTTCATTCAATGTAACATGTTGAGCATGCACCATACTTCTTGTAGTAGGACAAGTCCCTCTCACTCTAGTTTTGGTTATAGGTGAAGTAATACCTTTCTCTATGTCTTTTTTTGAACTACGAGTAGACATATGAGATTCGACATTCATCCTTTCGAGAACTTCTTTGTTTTTTTCTTTGAATTCAAGGATCACTGGTTGAAAATAATAGAACATATCATGCCCTTCGATAATCAGAGCTTGACCAAATCTGTTAGAAGAGATGGCACTGCGCACATCTACTGCATCATCTAGCATCTGTAGGTACGGTAATAACTCATGAAGCAAAATAGAATCACCACAATCTATATCAAATTTTGTAGGGAAAATGCAATTTTCTGCTGGATTAACACAACCCGTGTAAGGCAAAACATCAATGAACACTGTTCTTGCTGGTTTGCATTCCTCTTTAAAACAACACCACACTCTCATTAATGGTTTAAACTCCGCTTCCACATTCATCCTGTCTGGTCGAATGATTCTACTCTTTGTATGCTTGTGGCATGCCATCGCACCCCAAACCATGAAGAAATGTAACTTTCTGTTAACATGATGCTCCAAAGTGTCTAGCATGTGTTGCATCATGCCCTTTTCTCCTGCAGTGGACCAAATGCCAACATGATAGTGATCGAGCAACCATTGTAGAAACTCTAAACACCCAGGATGGAGAACAAGCCAATGCTTCCCATTGTGCAAGCTCATATGTTTATTTGACTTTGAAAAACAATGCTCGAGCAATAACCCTTTCAAATCTATTATCACCGCTAGTCTTATTTTTGTTATCACCTCTTTTGACATTATTTTTTAGGGTGACATTATGTCTTCTCCTTTACCTTTTAAGATTTCTTCCTGCACCTTGGCTTCATACAATGACATTGCATCTTCTCCTTTACCTTCTAAGCTTGCATTCACATTTGTCAATGGAACATTAACTGCAGACATTGCATCCTCAACATTTTCAATCAACCATGTTGAGCTTGGAACTTGCATGCTAATGTTCAAATTAGGTACATAATGAATCATTGGATCAGGTGTCACATGTACAGGCAATTCTTCTAGCGATGTGAAATTGAGATGGCCAATATCTGTTCATAAACAAGGAAATGAAATTCATAAGTAGAAACAAACTGAATATTGAGATGGAAAACCAAATTGTCAAACTTTAGGTTGTGTGCTCTCAATGCAATTTGTTTGTGTGAAAGCATTCATGTTTTTCTTTTTCAAAACAAAATTGGAATACTAAAAAAAAGAAAGCATTCATGTTCATATGCTTAGTATACCCCCTAAAGTTGTTGAATCTATACCCTTTCAAGTTATTTTAATCCCCAAAACTACATATCCTTACAATGCCAAAAACCTTTGCATAATAGATAGAGTGGAGTCCAACATTATCTAGCATTGCCCGAGTGTTCCCACTAAGAAAAGATTTGGCCAAGCGGCCAAAACATATTTGAGCATTCATATGAAGTGAATAAGGATAGAAACAACAATTTACACTAATTCATTCATCATGATCAAGACTCAACACACTCTTTAACATTTATGAACTCATAAATAAATTTGGATGTGTATCACACTCCAAAGGTATTATAACATGCAAACACATCTTTTCATGAAATATAGAAAATTAAACATATTCAAGAATACATATGAATGTTTGAATTATGGCAATGAGATAGAATGAATTTCCAAGTAATATTAAAAGATCTTTGGAACAAAATTAATACATCATATGGATAATATAGCAAGATAACATATGGAAAACACGAACACCATATAAAAGGACAATTTCAAGGACCTGTTTCTTCCTCTTCTGTTTCCCAAAACTTTGAAGCATGTTTTTGTAAATGCTCACGGTGCTCTTCATTGAAGGGTTGAAGCTCTTTTTGTCCTGGTATGGTATCAATTTCTTTATCACCTCCACCTTCAATTGTATCATCTTCTTTTGATACCCCCTCTATTGCCAATATTGGTTCTTGCAAGCCAGCCCATTGTCGAATTTCATGATTACTGTAAGCATACGTGCAACATATACTTTCAACCTTTGCCAACTCCTCATAAGTCTCAACAACTGAAACAACATGCCTCTTACAAGAAAGAGACTCTATTGCAGCAAGCCCCTCAGAGAACAAGTCCAATACATACTCATCTTCTCGACAGAAACCCATGATCATGTCTTTCATGATACTTGAACGTTTTCTTTTCAAGGATAATTCAATGTCAAATTCATCATCATCCTCCTCGTCATCATCATCCTCATCACCTGATTCTTCTGCACCACTTGATTTTTCATATTTTTCATCTGCAACATATATTGATGGCTTACATTGTGCATTGGTATAGCGCTCAATATCGTTGAAATGCTTTTCCTTGCTTACCAGTACACAGGCAATTAAGCCATCCATAGATCCAGTGACAAATATATCTGTAGTTTCAAAATTAAGGCAACCGAAGTGTATTTTATATTGCCCGCATGTCTTATTTAATGCATTCTTCAAACATGATACATGATCCATGGTCAAGAACACCACAAGAAGGAATTGCACTGGGGGAGAAGCAATTGTCATCAAGCTTTTCAACAAACACTCAAAGCGATCCTCATTCCAATTTCTACTTCTGCTTGGTCCATACATTACATCCAAAAAGGCAACCCCTATTGCCATTGGCTCTTGGTACACATTATGTATAAATTCCATTCCCTCCATGTTTGAACCGACTGTGTAGAACCTCCAAGGCCGGGTGGAATTCGGTCCATGACTTGCACCTTCACTTTGTCCCATAATCCACCTTAGATACCCCTTTGCAGCATCAGGCAATGGTGGAGTTTCCTTGCCCTGTTGAAGCTTCACTTTTAACCATGAGTCAGAGCAACCACGAATCCGATGATACAATTCTGGAGTAATTTTAAAATGTAATCTGCACTCATCCCAATTTTTTAACATTAAAGAAGGCGGTTCTGCCGATATAAACATATAAAGTTCTTCTTGTAGTGCAGCATCTCTCTTGATTTGCATAGCTCGTCCTTCAATATCAAGAATCATGGCATCAGTCTTTGTTTTAGCTATGACTACTCTACCTTCCTTAATGTCATTTTGAATTTGACCAATTTGATCATCACTCAATCCACGCAAGCATCTAAACATTGAGACTGTGGGTTGCCTACGGCATTTTCCATCTTGTGAATATTTGCCTGCAATGTAATCCTCAAGGATGGAGATCCAACCATCATAAATGGCATCGCTTGTGATTATCATATGTACATCCTTCGTGGCAAAGCTATTGCCCAATGTTACCTTGCCAGTGTCAATGAAAGCCTGCAAAATATATGCATCCATTAGAATGCAATAATTAAGAAAACCGACTTGTAAAAAATGATTCATAATTAAAATCTGTACTTACATCCCAATTCTCACGATCTGGATGTCCTTTTGCAAGCCCTTGTTGTGCTTTCTTGGGTCTGTTAAAGAGAATCCATTGTCCCCTCACCTGCTTAAGTATATCAATGTATGGAGATTGTCTCAAGATATTTTGAGACTCCAGGTTTGCCATCTTTGATATCTCCACACAAAAGCGTGCGGGACAATTCACTACAATCCTCGCTTGGCGGGTGCGGTAGTAGTTCTTTCTTTGGGCCGTGCTGTTATCATCATTAGATGTGAATATTTTAGCAGCATATATTGAATGTTGTCCAGATAGTATTTAGTAGTGGCACTTGGTTAAATCCTTTTTATCTACCCTTTCCAGGGGCTGCTTTGTTTCAGGATTGAAAGGCATTAAATCCGCTACAGTAGCAGGAGGCCTAGAGTTATAACCGAAGTCTGCAGCAAGCTTCTCCACATGCTCTTTGTTCAACCCTCTATATACATAGCTTGGAGGAGCTTTTTGACATCTTGCAACTGGAATTGAAAATATTGCATGCAACCCGAATGGGTAGTATTTTTCATATTCCACCAAGCCTGATGGTTTCTTTTGCCCTTTTTTTCCTATGACCTTTCCACTTGGCTCCAATTCACTACCACTGCTTCTTTCCACAACTGCTAGCATACCCTCTGGAGGTGTTCCTTCTTGTGGTACATCAACTATAGTTAGCTTTCCTTTCTTTGCCCCTTCTCTGGTACCACCTGGTGCTTGAACCATAGTCGATTTACCTTTCTTTGTTCCTTCCCCACTATCTTCCCCACTCTTACGCTTCTTTAATGTTGCTGAAACTTTCTGATATGATTCAATGATTGTTGTCACTGTGTGAATTTCATTTCCATCAATTGATTCAACACTTATCCAGCCTCTTGAGTGCATGTTGTCATCTACATCAGACTTCATACGAGATTCTTCATAATCACTGGGATCCAAGAGAAACTTCTTATTTTGATTTATAATGATCAACAATCCAATATCTCCCTCTTTTCCAACCACATCTTCAGTGATTTGATGTACCGATCCAACACAAGTGTATGCACTTTTATTAGGTAACAAAACAAATAAGTGAACTCGTGTCAACTGTGCTCCCTCAATACTATATATGTCAAAGTACCAAGGTATGCTTTTTTCTGCAAATCCACTTACAACTTTCTCAACCTTCTTCACATTTGTGTCTTTCCTGTAAAAGACCCAAGCAATATACAAACTATCATCTTTATAATCTTTAATGTTAGACAAAACACATTATCGATAAACATATCTGAAATAGAATCTAGAATTAACACTAGACATAGTAGTAGATTTGAGAAAGTACTAGATTCTAGGGAGATTTGGCCGCACTAGGGAGATTTGGCCGTGCGGCCAAATCTTATGGGCTTCTTTTAAAGCACTGGAAGGGGAGGTTTGGATGTGTGGCCAAATCATATGGGCTTCTTTCAAAGCACCAAAGTTTGGGGAGATTTGGCCTTGTGGCCAGATCTTGTGGGCTTCTTTCAAAGCACTAGGGTATAGAGAGATTTGGTTGTGCAACCAAATCTTTCTAGCTTCTTTCAAATCAGTCAAATCTTTCTAGCTTCTTTTAAATCACTTGGGTTTAGGGAGATTTGGCCGTGCGGCCAAATCTTGCTAACTTCTTTCTAATCACGAGGGTCTATGGAGATTTGGCCGTGCGGCTAAATCTTTTCAAAGCACGAGGGTTTAGGGAGATTTGTATGCAATCAAATCTTGGTAGCTTCTTTCTAATCACAAGGGTCTATGGAGATTTGGCCGTGCAGCCAAATCTTTTCAATGCACCAGGTTTAGGGAGATTTGGCCGTGCGGCCAAATCTTGCTAGCTTCTTTCTGATCACGAGGGTCTATGGAGATTTGGCCGTGCGGCTAAATCTTTTCAAAGCACGAGGGTTTGGGGAGATTTGTGTGCAGTCAAATCTTGGTAGCTTCTTTCTAATCACAAGGCTCTATGGAGATTTGGCCGTGCGGCCAAATCTTTTCAAAGCACCAGGTTTAGGAAGATTTGGCTGTGTGGCCAAATCTTGCTAGCTTCTTTCTAATCACGAGGGTCTATGGAGATTTGGCCATACTACCAAAGCTTTTCAAAGCACCAGGGTTTGGGGAGATTTGTGTGCAGTCAAATCATGCTAGCTTCTTTGTAATCATAAGGGTCTATGGAGATTTGGCCGTGCAGCCAAATCTTTTCAAAGCACTAGGTTTGGGGAGATTTGGCTACGATGCGAAATCTTTCTAGCTTTTTATAAATCACGAGGGTTTAGGAAAATTTGACTGTGCGGCCAAATCTTGCTAGCTTCTTTCTAATCACAAGGGTCTAGGGAGATTTGGCCGTGCAGCCAAATCTTTTCAAAGCAACAGGATTTGGGGAGATTTGATTGTGATGCCAAATCTTTCTAGCTTCTTTTAAATCACCTGGGTCTAAGGAGATTTGGCCATGCGGCCAAATCTTGCTAGCTTCTTCTAATCACGAGGGTCGAGGGAGATTTGGCCATGCGGCCAAATCTTGCTATCTTCTTTCTAATCACGAGTGTCGAGGAAGATTTGGTTGTGTGGCCAAATCTTTTCAAAGCAGCAAGGTTTAGGAAGATTTAGTTGTGATGCCAAATCTTTATAGCTTCTTTGAAATCACCATGATCTAGGGAGATTTGGCTGTACGGCCAAATGTTGTATGTTTTGAAAGAAGCCAGAAGATTTGGCCGCATGGCCAAATCTCCCCATTTAAAATTTAAAATTCAAATCCTAAGATTCAAATTTCAAATCTGAAAATTTCAAAATCTTAGATTCAAAATTTAAAATTCAAAATTTAAAATTCAAAATTCAAAATTCAAAATTCAAAATTCAAAATTCAAAATCTTAGATACAGAATTCAAATTTCAAATTTGAAGATATGAAAGTCAAATCATATACTAAAGACCCTACTTTCAAATCACACTTCGAGATTCCTACTTTTACAAGACTCTTTCTTTCAAATCGTGGTGTTTCGAAATGGAGAAAGTGGAGAACATGCATGAATTAGGTACACTTTTGATTTCTTTCGTTTTCTTACTTGGATGATTGAGTAGCCATTGTTGTTTGTGAGCTTCTGCTCTTTGGATTTCAAGCAATCGTAGGAGCTGAGGGGATTTTGTCCAAAGGGGATTTCGTGAAGAGGAGGTTTCGTGAGATTAACTCGAAAAAGGAGAAGCTTCAGACTGTGGTAGTGCAGGCAGCTGAAACTGAGGACGAGGAAGGTAGAGGAAACTGTGGTAGTGCAGGCAGCCAAAACTAAGGACGAGGACGGTAGAGGGAAAGAGCGCAACCGAAACTGAGGACGAGGACGACAGAGGGAAAGAGCATAGCGGAGGAAGAGATGGCGAGGAGGGCACCGAAACGGATGAACGGAAGGAGGAGGAGGATGAGGACGGAAGCGAAGGAGGAGGATGAGGACGGGGGAGTAAAAGATGGGCGCGAGTGAGAGGACAGACGAAAGCGAAGGAGGAGGATGACAGCGGCGGAGGAAAAGATGGGCACCGAAACAGCAGCGATGGCGAGGAGGGCACCGAAACGGACGGCGGAGGATTTGGCCTTAGAGCACAGCGATGATGAGGAGGGCACCGAAACGGACGGTGGAGGAGGCCTTAGAGCACAGCGATGGCGAGGAGGGTGAGAGGACGGACGCTTCGAGGACGGACGGAAGCGAAGGAGGATCGACGGAGGAAGAAGGAAAGAAGAATGGTGGAGAAGAAGGAAAGAAGTTGCGCAAAGAAGGGGAAGGAGAGATCCCAAAAATAGGCTTTTGGGGGGAAAGAAGCAACCCCCCCAAAAAAGCATGCTTTTGGGGAGGGAGCAATCCCTCCAAAAGCATGAAGAGCAAAAAAGAAAAAAAGAAAAAAAAAGACCTCTTTCTTATCCAACTATTGTGTGTGGAATCTATGGAGAGTTGAATTGGTAATGGAATTTTAAAACCTACATGGTTAAGTACACATTGCTAGGATAAAACTGGGATGGGGAGCCTCCCGGGACCTCTTATTTTAATATAGTTTTGAAGTTTTTTGCTTGCAATTAGCTAAGCAAGGGTGGAGGAGTGTTTTCCAAGAACTACCCCATCTAAGATGTTGTCCTAAAGCTCTCAAACCACCCTAGGCACACATTGGAGATCTAGGAAGGGAGAGAACAAGGTGAGCCTAGCACTTGATCCCCCATGAAGACGAATTCAATTCCTTCTCATACGTTTACTTTTTATGCTTGGTTTAAAAGGTTTGTTTAGCTTTGCCTTTTAAAGTTTTGGTTTTTTTATAGTTTTAGATTTTCTAGTTTGCTTTTAAAGTAATAGTATGATTTTAAAGTGTAATAGCGTGAATCATGAAAAGCATGTATGATTTTTTTGAAAGTAGGATCTCTACATTTGAATTTCAAAATTTGAAACTTGAAACTTGAAATTTGAATTTTTTATTTTAAATTTTGAATTTTGAATTTTAAAATTTGAATTTTAAAATCTGGATCTTCAATTTTTAAATTTAACGTTTGAAGATTTGTCCATGTGGCCAAATCTTCCTAGTGATTTGAAAGAAGATTTGGCCATGTGGCCAAATCTTCCTAGTGATTTGAAAGAAGCTAGCAACATTTGGCAGCACGGCAAAATCTTCCCAAACCCTAATGCTTTGAAAGATTTGGCCACACGGCCAAATCTCCTAGAACCTGGTGATTTGAAAGAAGCATGCAAGAGGAGGTTGCACAGCCAAAACTCTCCATACCCTAGTGCTTTGAAAGAAGCCTACAAGATTTGGCCACACGACCAAATCTCCCCAAGTTTGAAAGAACGCCACAACCAAATCTTCTCAGTGCTTTGAAAGAAGTCACCGAGGTCTCGAAGGATTTGGCCGTGCATTCAAATCTTGCTAGCTTCTTTGAAAGCACCAAGGTTTGAGCAGATTTGGCCATGTGGCCAAATCTTATTGCTTCTTTCAAAGCACTAGTGTCTTAGGAGATTTGGCCATGTGGCCAAATCTTGTTGGCTCCTTTCAAAGCACCAGGGTCTAGGGAGATTTGACCATGTGGCCAAATCTTGTGGGCTTCTTTCAAAGCACCAAGGTCTAAGTAGATTTGGATGTGTGCATAAATCTTGATGGCTTCTTGAAAGCCCCAGCATCTCGGGTTATTTGGTTGTGTGGACAAATCTTGCTATCTCCCTTTCAAAGCACCATGGTCTGTGAAGATTTGGCCATGTAGCCAAATTTTGCTGCCTAAAATTCAAAGCACCAAGCTTTAGGAAGATTTGGTCTTGCAATGAAATCTTGTAAAGCATTTTCATCCTAAGTCACACCATCAGATATCAATATTGAACTATAACAAATGCTATGTACTATGCCGGTGCCACATTGAAAGTGGGGGTTAAAGTCAACTTGCTTGTCAGTGGAAAGATTGTTGCCATTGGGACAATATTCTCTACATCACATGATGACATGTGCCAAGGTGTGCCCTTGGGAGAAAACAATGTATCGGTGGCGATCGATATTTGTATGGATGAAAGTGCACTTCTTCCATTTCCTACAATGGATGCATTCTTAGTCTATGAGGCTTTGGGTAGTGTTGTTCGTTGGAAAGCACGATCAATGAGTTGTGTGGAAAATGTCAATGGAGCTATTGTACCAATGAATGATATAACATTAGATACCATTGACGTTGAACCTCTATGTGAATATGATGAGTTTTCCATTCGAGAATCATGGAAGGACAAGAAAGTCTTAATATGGGATGAGCAGAAAACCAAGAGCATTGCAGAGGGTGTTGTTTTGTATGTCTACCCATTTGAACCTATAAATTTTGAGATGCTTGGTGAAGGTAATCTAGGTGTGGGAATTGAAAAGTATCACAGTGATGTATCAAGAATTGATACCATCCACTTAATAAAATGGCCCATTGCACAAATAACCTTTTTAGATGGAACTTCATTAAGAATCGATGACACCATGAATTCTTCAAGTGGTTCTGGGAAAAAGCACATGGAAGATGAGGACCCAATGGAAAAATCCACAAAAAAGAGGCGTTACTGCATGATAAAGAGAAAAGCTAAAAAACATGGCATGCCATTAGCATCATCTAGACTCACAAGGGATGCAGTCATAAAAGTATCTATGATTGATTGTTGTAAACAAAATTGTTGTCAATTTGCCGATCGTCAAATGATCTCCAAATTACGCATAGAGTATTGGGGCCAAAGTTTGGAGGCTCGCAATATGACACTCTTGGGGTTGCTTGTCGAAAAGATGACAATGGGCAGTTCAAATATGTCTTTTCATTAAATGGTATTCAAGTTTGTTGTAGAGCATGGTATGAAATGCATGGTATTCCAAAAACAACATTTTATCGATACAGGGAGCAATTTGAAATTGGTATATGAAGGTGCATACATGGTAATAAAGGAATCGTGCGGAGAGGTTGGGACCACACAGAACTGGGTAGAGCCATAATCCAAGATTTTGTGGATAACAATTCTGAGCGTATGCCACACAAAAGTAGAACACTTCAGGATGGATCAAGGGAAACACAGTTGGTGATACCGGATGTATACAAGCAGGTTGATATTCTCTATGAAGTTAACATGCAATTAAAGCATAGTTTGGGTTGTAAGGAGATGTCAACTTCCACATTCAACCGTATATGGAACTCTGAATTCAAGCATGTAACTTTGTCAAAAACAAGTGAATTCTCTAAGTGTGGTTTATGTAGTGCAATCAAGGCTCAGCTTGCAGCGATAAAATGCCAAAATGAACGTAATAAGTTGATGGAAGATAGAAGAAAGCACATGTTACAGCAAAAAAGTTGTAGAAATGTGTACTACACTTGGCGCAGATTTTCTGAAATGTATCCTCAGACATACTTGTGCATTATCCATGATAAGATGGACCAAAAGAAGAGAGCCATCCCTAGATTACGCAATCGTTCAAAGGACATAGACAAATCGTTTCAGCTCCCAGTGGCTTTGACTGGCATGATAACACATGGACATGGTCAAGGACGTTATGGTCACTTTTCTTTATCCTTGTGGCTGTCGGATCCTAACTTCACAATTGGTTCATTGGCTTTGTGTTTGAGAAATCTTGAAAGATTTGATAACCATGCACTTGGAGATTTGGTACATGATGGGATGCCAAGGTCTGACAATGCTCTGCTAAATGCACTAACCTCAAGAGAAGCATTGGATTCTCACTATGTTTCTAATGGCAAGCAACAACTTCATCTTGGAGCAGTGGGTGGAACATTCAAAGACCTTGGACTTGGAAGTTCCCATCAAGAAAACCCTTATAAGAAACTACCCGAACACCTATTATTGCAGTTGGATAATTGTGGTTCTGAAAACAAGAATAGGTACTTGTTTGCATACCTATCATTACTTGTTGCTCGAGGGATTTTCAAGTCAATTCAATTGGGATTCTTGATGGTTGGGCATACACATGAGGATATTGATGCAATGTTTAGCAGGTTTTCAGAGAGGTTAAGAACTAGCCAAACATTGACATTTGCACATCTCATGGATACTTTTAGACAATGTGAGCAGTCTTCTCCAACGCCATTTTTGGTAACGGAAGTCCCTGATTTCAAGAGCTATGTTGATGGATGCCTCTGCGATGGGAAAGATTCTTTAGTGGGACACTCAAAGCCTCTCCAATTTCGGTTCTTTATGCGAAATGAAGTTCCTATCATGCAATATAAAGTGCATCCACGATCATTAGATTGGCAACCAAGTGAAGGTGGCATTGAGTTGTGGAAGAGACATCCGGATGGTCATCCAATGCTACCAAGTGGAGAGCCACCTTATGTAACCATGTTCAAGTATGTGAAGGATCACTTAGATGTGATAGTTGGTATCAAGGAGTATGTACGCTTTTGGGAAAAATGGGCACACTTGCAAGGTCCAGAAGCATCTTTCACAAAGTTTTACAAGCCAGTAGTGAAGTACTGGAAGAGCATGATTGATGAGCTTGATAAACCAAACAATAGTGTAGAGGGCATGTACGAGAGATTTTGGCCAAAGACGCAACATATTGATTGTGTGCAAGTAGTTGATAATGAAAACGATGAGTTTCAAGGAATTGAAGAGTTGAATGATCATTACTGTGGACCTCAAAGGAAAAAGCCAAAACAATCATTTGATCCAATGGTTGATGTACAAAAAGGACACTTTCTTTTGGTCCGACCAGCAGAAAAAATTTACCCGATTTGGCTAGGCATTGCTCAAACTGATGTACAGAAGGATAATAAATCTAAAAACTTCAAGAAGGTTTTCATACAATATTGGGCACCTATATGCAAAAGACACAATGCACAAATTGAGGAGGTATATGCAGATTGTTGGAACAAGGTTTGGATGTGCAATAAAGGTGATCCTCCACGTTGGGAATCTGTTGATGCTATTGTATGGTCATGGGTTCCAAAATGTAACCTCTCAAAGAAGGTTTCCTCAAAGAGCAGCAACCTCCCCATCAAGGTGAAGATACCAACCATTGCACGCAAGCGAGCTTTATCCAATTTTTCTCATAGAACAGATTTCGACTCTGATGCTGACTCCACAATGGAGTGAAGGTACTTGAAAAGCATGACTTTTTTTTCCTTGCACAACAATAATTTAATTGAATACTGACAAATATTTGGAAGGTATGACATTGATCTTTTTTCTTTATCTTTTTTTTTGCAGACCATTGCTTTGTGGTTGCAAGTTCTGCACACTCGACAAAATATCAAGGACTAGTGTTGCATTCTTACTTTTTCTCCAACTAAACTAAAATGGTGTTTTTGAACACCACCTTTTTTCGAGAAGAGGCAAAAAATGCTTCGTTAAACTCAAACAATTGTGAGTTTCATATCCACGGCCAAATCCAGGGAGAAAGTCAATGGAGTGCACTCAATGCATTGTAATTGTAACCCCTCAAAAAATACCATGCATTGGTCGAAACCTCAACATTTGACATTTTATTTATGTTGATGCAAACCATGCACATTTGCAAGATTTGGATGGACTACCAAATCTATGGGAAAAATCAATGAAAAACATTGAATGTTACATAATTACAACCCCTCAAAAGTTCCCAAATTATCAGGATTTTCCAGAAATGAAGCCATTAGAAGGTCAAAAGAATGTCATCTACACAGCAGACAATACACCGAATCCGGTTCAAGGGACAGGTGTTATCCCTATGAACAAGTTTAGTGGTACAAAAGGATTAGTCAAAGATGTGCTCTATGTTCCGAAGCTCAGCAAGAACCTTTTGTCAGTAGGTCAAATGACGGAACACAACTACAAAGTCATCTTCGATGGTGATGAATGCACTATCAGAGACAAATCCATAAGAGGTCAGCTAGTAGCAAAAGGTGTCAAGGAAGGACGCTTATACAGGATGCTAGCTATAGTACCAGATAAGCATGCCATGTCAGCTCAAATGCAACAGATGCCACTATCTGCAAAATGGCACAAGAGATTTGGTCATGTCAACTTCAAGTACTTGTTAGATCTCAGGAATCAGAATATGGCAATTGGGATTCTGAAGTTACAGTTTCTTGGAAAAGTTTGTGAAGCATGCTGCTTCGGCAAACAAAAGCGAGCCAACTTTGTCAGAAGTACCTCTCGTGCACGAGGTATTCTTGATTTGATTCATACAGATGTATGGGGTTATGCCCAGACCCGCAGCGTCAATGGTTCACTTTATTACTTGACCTTCATCGACGACTATAGTAGATATTGTTGGGTCTACTTTCCGAAAGAGAAATCTGAAGTGTTTGCCAGATTTCAAGAATTCAAAGCCATGGTAGAAAACCAGACAGGCAGAAAGATCAAGGTCATGAGATCAGACAGAGGAGGTGAATACATGTCTTCAGCATTCATGAACTTTTGCAAAAATCACGGCATTCGAAGACAATTCACATGTGTAGATACTCCTCAGCAAAATGCAAGAGCTGAAAGGAAGAATGGGACTTTAGCAAACAGTGCTAGTAGAGCAATGCTTAGTGAAAAGAATCTTCCGAATCAGTATTGGGTAGAAGCAATAGCTACAGCTAACTACTTGCTTAATCGGCTTCCTACCGAACTGATACAAGGTATGACTCCTTATGAAGCATTCACTGGACACAAGCCACGCATTGGGCATCTCCGCATATTTGGTTGCATAGCATATGCCCACATACATGATGATCATCGCAGGAAATTGGATGCAAAGTCACGCAAATGCATCATGGTTGGCTACAGTGAAGAAAGCAAAGCATACAAATTGTATGATCCCATCAACCGCAAAGTCATTATCTCCAGAGATGTAATCTTTGATGAGGAATCAGAATGGAAAACCTCACCTACACAGGAGATAGAAGCATCGACTTCACAGTCATCTACAAAATAGGTTGATGAAGAAGAGCAAGAATTGCCACCAACACCCCAAGCAGCGCCACAACAACTCAGACTGTCTACTAGGGAAAGCAGACCACCAGCCAGATTGACATATGCTCAGAAAGGCAAAGCAATTCAGGTGGAAACCACCAACTATGCTCTTATGACTACCATCATGGCTACAGAAGAGCCAGTGTACTTCGAAGATGACTTCGAAGACGCAGTAGACAAGCCAGAATGGCAAACTGCTATGAATGAAGAAATGGATGCTTTGTATAAAAATAACACTTGGGAATTATGCGACCTTCCACCAGGATAGAAGGCCATAGCCAACAAATGGGTATACAAATTGAAGTACAATCCAGATGGCAGTATTCAGAGATACAAAGCCAGATTAGTTGCAAAAGGATTTGCACAACAATATGGCCAAGATTATGATGAGACTTATGCTCCAGTAGCAAAGATGGATTCCATACAGTTCTTGATATCACTAGCGACACTCAGTAAATGGAATATGTATCAGCTCGATGTCAAGAATGCATTTCTCAATGGTTATCTAGACGAGGAAGTCTACATGCAACAACCAGCCGGTTATGTTGAACCAGGAAAGGAGAACAAGGTTTGCCATCTCAAGAAAAGTCTCTATGGCTTAAAGCAAGCACCCAGAAGTTGGTACAGTAGAATTGACAAGTATTTTGCTAATCTGGGATACATGAAGTCCAATGCAGATCATACTCTCTACTACAAAGTTCAAGGGGAAGATATTACTATTGCACTTTGTTACGTAGATGATCTGATTGTGACAGGAAGCAAGGATAGCTTCATCAAAAAATTAAAACAAGACTTATTTGCAGAGTTCGACATGAAAGATCTTGGACTTATGCACTATTGTCTTGGAATTGAGTTCTGGAGAGATTCGGATAGCACATTCATGAGTCCGCTCAAGTATGTTGACAGTCTCCTGAAGAAGTTTCATATGGCAGATTGCAAGATTGCAGCCACTCCCATGGAACAGAGTTTGAAACTTACTAAAGATTCCGAAAAGCCTACAGTCAATGACAGATACTACAGGCAACTCATTGGATCTCTTATATATCTGACAATCACACGGCCAGATATTTGTTATGCAGTAAGCTCACTAGCACAGTTTATGGCAAATCCAAAACAGTCTCACTGGAATGCAGCCAAAAGAGTCTTGAGATACATCAGAGGTACAAGACAGTTTGGGATAGAATACAGAGGAAGTCATCCACGGTTGCATGGATACTGTGACAGTGACTATGCTGGAGATCATGAGACCAGGAGATCGACACAGGGATATGCATTTTTCCTTGGTCAAGGTGCTATATCATGGTTGTCAAACAAACAACCAACTGTTTCTTTGTCTTCGACTAAAGCAGAATATAGAGCACTCACTACAGGTGCATGTGAGGCTATATGGCTCAGAAGACTATTGTCAGAAACAGATTACTTTGATGAGTCAAAGCCAACAACAATATACTGTGATAATCAATCGGCTCAAGCATTGGCCAAAAATCCAGTATATCACTCCAGAACAAAGCACATTGATGTCAGAGAGCACTTCATCAGAGAAAGAGTGTTACTTGGTGACATCACACTGCAGCATTATGATAGCAAAGAAAATGTTGCAGACATCTTTACCAAACCACTCGGTAAAGAGCTATTCGAGAAACACCGACTAGCTCTTGATTTGACGCAGAGGAAGGACATTCCCATTAAAGGGGTGTGATGGAATGTAATGCTCAGTCCTTCTTCGATTCCCTAGAATCATCATCTTGAGGGAAGGCCTACTTCATGATGTTGATCTTGAGGGAAGGTGTTGAGAGTTCACGCTCAACATCATGTGATCATGTGTGCATAGCACCATCATGTGATCATATGTGCATAGCACTAACCTTATAGAGTGCTATAAAGGAAAGGGTTAGATCCCCTAACCCTAACCCTAAAAGGGTTTGTATATATTCTATTTTTTCAACTAATTCTAGTGATCCCCTCTTGCTAAATCAACACCCTCTCCACTTCTTCATCTTCCTCGCCATCTCCTTCCCCTCTTGTAGCCCCCATCGGCAGCCCAGAAGCAGAAGAGCTTCAAGATTGGCATGGCAGATGTGAAGGACCCCGGGATCCAGTCCAGATCTGAGGTAGAAATAAAGGATTAGCCTTGACGATCTGTGGCAATCTTCTTGCCCACATTTCTCCTCCTCCTTATCTGATCATCCACGAAAGTCTAGATCTAAGTCACATAGATATCCTACGGTGAGTTGTGGCCAAGTTTCTCAATTGGTCTCCTATCCCTTTCTTGTCACTTGTTCAAGAAGATCGTTCAAGAATATGTACAGACTAGCTGGGTTATCTCCCAGCCGTTATGTTTTCCGGACTAGTTCTAATTCCTTATTCTTGGGAGCAGAAAACCAGCTCTATAAATTTTGGCAAAGAGTTTTGACGGTTCGCTCACCGAGTTATTTGTCCACCTGGTAAATCACGAACGGTCTTCGCGTCACCTTAATATTGCACTTAGGTATTAAAATAACAGGTGGTCTTACTTTCTTACTTTCTCATCCGTTTGAAGGACCTGTGCAAATTATTTGACTACGTGATTGACATGCTCGGAAGCGACGTGCAATGGTCACGGTATATAGCACGCCTTACTCAATTTGCTAGAAAACACAGTAGGCTTGTTTGATGTAGATTTTTGTTTTCACTAGTTTGAATGGTGTGCTCGAAGGCCACCTCATGATTTCTTCTTATCTGAATCTGCGCCTGGTATGTCATTGTCCTTTACAGTCTTTTATGTCCAGCATCCTTATTGCATGCAGTAAGCTTAATCCTTGCATGCTACATTGACCGGAAGATCTATCTCTGAAGTTCTAAAATCAAAATTGCGAAGCTCTCAGTCTTGTTTTCTTCTTGACATCTCTAGTTTCCATGGGAAGGAGCCGCTCTTCTGCTCTATTTCATTGTAGATTCACCCTTTGGAGTCACTGCGAGGGGTTAGCTCTCCTTCACCTTCATCCTGAGACTTATTCTTTTCTTTCCCTGTTTTCAGCAAGCCTTAGTAGGCAGTGGTTAGTAGGTGAGGTTTGACTGGCCGGTCTTCATGCCCGATTAGTTTGTTTTCTTAGTGCAACCTAACTAGGAATGGCAAAATTGCATGATCTGTCTTTGAAGCTCTACAATTAGAAAGCCCCAAAGTCTGAACTGCTCGTGTTGAATCCTATTGTGAGCAAGACTAAAACTAAAAGGACACAAGAGGTGCAGCCGTGCTTAAGATGTCTCCCATCTTAGGTTTTTGAAAGAGAGAGATTAAATGGTCATTACGGTGTCGCATCCTTCATTGTGGCGAGCGCTGTTTCATCTAGTCCTTACTTACTACTGGTATCGCTGCTGCCTGGAGCCATAGCCTACTTTTTAGTTGGTCTCCACCATGGAGTGGAACCTTTCATCTACTTTTTACTCACACTGTACGCTTGCATGCTTGTGGTGGAGAGTCTCATGATGATGGTTGTGAGTGTAGTTCCAGATATTCTCTTCGGTATAATTATAGGAGACGGTATTCAAGTGAGTTGGGAATATATATACAAGTCATATTACGTGAGAATTGATATACAAGTATAAATAAATGCTCTTGATATCCTAGACTAACAAACATAAGTGATGACATCGCAGCCCATAAGCTCGTTTGAAATGTGCTTATAGGGCATATTCATTCTCGATAATGGATTCTTCCATCTACCTCATGATACTCCGAAACCCTTTTAGACATACCCACTTTCATTCATGGCTTTTCACATGTATGCAAATCAGTTTCATGGGATCCTCATCACTCCGTGGATGTTGGTTCAATTTTGTTCAGTCGCTGGTTGACTATAAGATTTTGGAGTCTAATATGCACAATTCGAAGTTGGGTTGCTCATCCATAGCTTAGGATTCCTCATTTACCTTACTCCTTCCCCTTTACCTTACATAAGCTCTCTAATAAGTTTGTTCATAAGGCACTGCATCTTGAAAAGGCAATTTTGGGAATGACTCAACTGGAGTGTATAGCTTGCCTTCTTTTGAGAGGATTTCTATTAATTATCCCTTGGATTTGTGAAGGTCACCAAGGAGAATCTCTGTTCGCTCTGTGCCTGGTTAGCAATCCAAAATCAAAACTATAATTAAAATAAAGGTATGATAGCTTTTCTTTCTCTGCTCAATAACCCATCTGTTGGCAAATTTTCGATAAGTTGATAAGCTTTTTTTGGGGGTGGTCTCTTTTTCACGTATGTTCGATGTAGTGTCGTCTTTTCATATAGTATGTCAATGTTATAACTTTTTTATTCTTGATATTACATGACTATTAGATATCAACATAGTGTCGTATTTAGCCTTTCAACATAATACATCGATCATCTGATTTGTAATGTAATATTTGAGTCAATTACTTGGGCCATGCATTTGCATGGTGCTTATCTTTCTGCATTGGATCATATTACTCAATTATATGTGCGGTTAAGTAAGTAAGTCTGCATTTCGACATTTGGTTGTAATATTCAACCTTTGATGTCATTACAAGGACTCCTCATTGTTTTGAAACTAGCTCGACACTTGGTCGTATCATTCGACTGTATGTGTCGTCTCTCAACCTTAGAAGGATAATAGAATTCAACACTTTGTCGTTTATTCGACTTTTGGTGTTGTTCCTTAGATATATAATTTATAAAATAAGTAGGCTTCGACACTAGGTCGTTTATTCAGCTTTCAGTGTTGTCGTAGCTTATTTCATAAAACAAATGTTTAAACTTCACACATGGTCATTTATTTGGCTTTCAGTGTTGTTGTAGGTTATCAATGTTGTATGATAGTTTTGGCTTCAACACTTGGTTGTTTATTCGACTTTTGATGTTGTTGTACTTAACATTATTAAATGTAACTGTCCAAGCTTTGACACTTAGTCATTTGATTTTGATGTTGGTGTCATTGTAGCTTGCATATGAAATGGTTGTTTGTGTTGTTTAGTTTAAAATACTTGTGATCTAGTATAATTATTAGACTAATGGGAAACCCATGCGTTGTTGCAATTGGTAAAATAATAGCTTAGTTAGACTCCTTCAGCTATCACCGCTTGGTTATAAGTAGCATTGAGATTCGGATTTGCATGTTGGTATTCTTCTACCAAGTTTCCATCCTCAATAAAGACCTCACATTAATTGTGAAGGCCCAAATTGTGAGCAAATTGTAAGCATTCTTATCGCTAGCAAGCAATCATAACTCAAAGGTATACAGTTTCTTCCACATGAAAAAGGACACCTTGCTTTGCACTCTTTAGGGGCATTGTCAACTTCAACTTTATACCCCTATCATGATGGTGCCACCATGCATTACTTCTTTCTAGAGGAATTCATCTCCCTTGATTCATTACTTGCCTTACTTCCATTTCACTCTTCGCTATTCCTCTTATACCTGTACTCGCATCATTGTCCTCTTTGAAAATATTTTGTGTAGAATGTAGGGGACTACACTTCTAGTGTAGAATCTAGTGTCTAACACACACTTCTCCACACACTCAAATGGTAGGCCCATGTAAGCATGATGCAAATTTCATAAGAATGGAGTTCATTGTGTTCTTTATTGTAATTAACTTTGTGTTCATTGATTATTTAAAATATGAATATATTTTAGATTCTCTCTCAATACTTGGTTTTTTCATGCATGTTTTGCCAAAAATACTTTTGTACAAGGATGCAAGCAGAGCAAAGGAAAAATTGGCTCAAAGTCATTAGGCGGCATCTTTGTATAGGGATAAGTAAGATGAGCAAGGAGCAAATAACAGACATAACTAGCAATGCAATACAGACAGAGTGTTTCTACAATGAGGTCATAGCCAACACAATGGGAGAGACGCTTCCCAAGAGTGAAATGAATGAAGGTGGAGTATGTCACATGATCAATAGCATCATAGGAAATATGAAGAAATGTGTAGAAGACTTGCGAGATGACTTGCCTCCTAATATTGACATGGAGAAATTAGGTTTTTGGGATATGAAGTGGAAAGAGGAGAAGGGTAGAAGCAAGAGGGCAAAAGACATAGATTCACATTTCACTATTTCGAAGAGAGTGCGATATGAGCAATCAAAACATTCATGTGATCCATCTTCTGAGGCATGGTTAGCTATTGAGGGTAGTCGTGGGGATGCTTCTCACAAAGAACATTCATTTAGGAATGGTGATTGTTCAATTGTATTAGGTATCCCCCATGAGGCTATAGAGGAGGGTGAGAATCTTGGTGCTCGCTCATTTGGAGTATGCTTTAAAGTCACTTTTAATGGCATCTCTTTCTTTCCTGGAAGTATTACGTATGCAGTGAAGCGCTACAAAGGAAACATATCTCACACCTTAAAGTCATTTGACAAAGAGTATGGAATGCAAATATTACATCCAAGGATTGTTAGATGCATAGGATTTACTAGAAGCTTACCTTGGATCAACATTTTTCCATACTTCAATGGAGGGAGTATTGGAGACATGATGATGTAGCTACCCTTTGAGAAAGGGACTTTCAAAAAGCAAGTGTTATGCTTGAAAGGCAATGGAGTCACTAGGAGAGAACCAGATCCAATACTAAGTGATGTACAGCTTACGAGATTAAAGGAATTTGTGGAAGCTACCCCAGACATCATACATGCATTAGTTGATGCATTAGCAGCTGTACACCAAGAAGGCGTTATACATTGTGATCTACACCCTTTCAATGTCATGCTAGATTTTACCAAGAATCATAGTCCACGGGTTGGCATCATTGATTGGGGATTGCTACTTCGATACAGTGAATCAAGAGAAGCTGTTAATTTTGTGAAGCGTACTTCAGATATGGATGATGTGACTTATAAGATCAAGAAGAGTACAACAATAAGACAAAATTGACTCCGGCCTTGGCAAGCTCCAAAAATAATCGACTCTGAGAACACCAATGCTTACAGTAAAGAATCAGATGTGTTTGCCATGGGATGCATGATTCAAGAGGTTATTAATTTTTATAAGGAGTGTAAGGAATACTACTTCAAAGAGGATTACACAAAACAGTCAGCATAGAGTGGCAAGTTGCGGCAAATTTATTTCAATGCAACTAACTATATGTTTGTGGAAAAACAAAATAGAATGACATTGGCCGAGATGAATAATCGACTAGCAAGATTTAACACTCAACCCCATGCCTGTTTGCGGCCTGTAGTTGAGATGATGCCTCAGTTTTATTAATTCGATTTTATTATAAAGCTACTCTTGGACAATTATGTTTATAAACTATAATGTTACTCTTTCAATGCATTTTGAATACTAGTATATGCATCTATACTATTTGAATTTAATAAAGTATTATAAAATATATTTTTAAAAAATTCTCAAATTTTTATCTTCGTGATGTAACTTCTTGCATTTTGAATACTAGTATATGTGTTTATCGTATTTGAATTTAATAAAGTGTAAAGTGTCTTAGAATGTATTTTTATTTTTTTTCAAAATTTTATATTTGTGTATTAGAATTGTGTATTAATTTGGGAAGAATTTGTGTTTATTATGGTTAAACTCAAACCCATGAGTCATGCATACAAATTTTTATTATAATGATTAAATTTAAACTCACCAGTCGTGCACAAATTGGCAATCTAAATTTTGCAGGTCATGCACACACAGGTGGTGGAATTAGACATGTGGTGGATTCTCTCCTAGATGAACAAGAAGTAGTGAGCTCAGTTGTTACCATTGATGGTAAAACTCTCTTCAAGTCCACATTGGTAAGCCAACTTCATGGAAATCCCACACTCTCTAAAGATAGACTCACAAGGGTTTGCCAAGGAGTATACTACTCTAAGGAAGATATACCTCTTGTTACATCAAATGAGAACCTATTTGGAATAGGTTCCGATTGTGCCATATTCTTTCATGAAGAACACAAAACAAGGAAATGCAATCCAAGATCTTTGCAAAAAAGAAAACACAAGCTATATGGTACCTTAGACGAGTTCAAAAAATGAGGAGAAAGGTTGGTGGGGGGTATGTGGAATACAAAAGAGGGTTCAACCTTTCAGATAGACCTTTTGGAGTAGAAGTCCAACTTGGGTGGTAAGAAAAGGCAAAAGGTTCAAGATGCTTCACATATGACCTTATAGACCTTGACATGATAAATATTGAGAGCGTAATTGCATTGGCAAACCTCACCTATGAGTGTAATAGCAGTAACTTTAGATGAGAATGATTGGAATGTATTCAATGACTTTGTAAAGGGGCATTAAATGCACTTGGTAGGGGCTTCTTTGTAATCTTTCTAATATGATAAAAGCTTTATTACGATTATTACTATGCGCTGAGTTTAGTTTGATTTGTCTTGATGGATTTTTTAAATTATTTTTTTGCAAGACCTTGAATCACAGAAGTGGATGATTTGCAACTGCTTGGGTACTTTTGTTTATATATATGCCATAAAGTAAGTTTGAAAATGCTATTTTGGCATCGGGTACAACAAGATGATGTATGAATGTAGCCTCTATGGTTTTAATACCATGGTTTGATATGACTTAGTAAGGGTTTTCATGGAAGGAAAAAAGTGGAAAGGTCTTCTATAAATGTGACAAAAAAGAATGCTTTTGCTTCTCTAACAATCAAGACATGGAAAAAGTGGCAAGGCCAATTGTGAATGTGGCCGAAAGCATGGTGTTTTAGTTTTCTCTTCTCTACTCCTTCTCTAACAATAAAGACATGTAAGAAATTACTAAGTCTCAGATATACATTGTTTAAACAAGTTTCCAATCTTTCACATAAGAAAGCTCTAGATGTTTGTATTTGGCAAGAAATAAATATTATATATCATCATTGAATGCTTTGTAAAATTGGCTAATCTATCATCCCTTCTCCTAGCTGAAACACCCATACATATGGTTTTGTAAAAAATTGAAAGATATAAAGCATCTATAAAAGCTCCCAATCTTTCATGTAGTATTTTTATAAAGGTTGTTTCTTGAGCTCTTTATGTGTTTCCAGTGACTTTACACAGTTCTTTGCTCTTGGTGTATGGCACACATGATTTGTCTTGTTTGATATTTATTCCTCTTAATTTTTGCACAATAGTCCTTATTCTTTGTTTCTCTTGCCTTATGGCATCATCAAGACACAAACCCATCTTAAACTTATGCATTGTCCATTATTGCAGTCGGTACTTCAATTTTTTGTGTGTAGATTCAAATAATGCACGTGATGTAGAGATTCTGCATTCTAAATATCTCATCCTACCTAAAGGAACTCCAAAAGTAGTAGTGTATGACTCACATAAGGACTTTTAAAATTCCTCTAGGAAAATAAATATACTTACAGAAGGGGATTTATAAAATTTCCCAAAATTTACAGAGGGGATACTAGGAAATACTACAAATAGGTTACATAGGGATTTAGAAAAGAACACTTGAACACGCGTGATATAGACATATTACACTAAGTGACCCCCCCGAGTACTTCAATCACGCATGAAGCGAGTGGAAGCACCGCCCCAACAAAGCTACAAGCCATGAATGAGGGTGATCATTTGTAAGGAATGCAAAGGTTGTGGTCATCATGAAACTACGTGTTGCGCATATTTGATACGAGTTCACCGACTTCAAAACATCATCAGAAAGGTCCTTAAGGACATTGCTCAAAAGAAGGATGCCAGACCGCCCACCCCTTAAAGAAATAGCATGGTGATTAGAAGAACAGAGGAAGCTAAAGGTGATGTGCAAGCTCTCCAACTGTTGACATTTGTAATGGCATTCTTGTTTGCCTTGATGAACAACCTCATGCACCGCCATGTCTCTAACCCTCACTTGTAAAGATGGATGCAATGTCATGCCTCGACCAATAAGCATTGGTCCTTTCAAGATTGTTTATGAGCTATTCTATGCTGAAGATTCATCCCATATAGTATTTCACAATACACCAGTCACACCCTACCTTGCCTATGTGTGCTTTGTGGATGTATCTTCACCTGATTTTCAATTCAAGATTCCTCTTTCTATTGTTTGTCAATAGATAAGCCTCATTTCGCCTCTCTCTTTTCCATTTTCCAAGTATGGAAGACATTCCTGTGTTTTGTGGACGGGTTGAAGAAAATCCAAGTGAGTATCTTGTGGCCTTCAAGCACCGTTGTGTTTCTCTCAACTTTCTTACTGAAGAAAGATGGTTGTTGGTTCTTCCCACATTTCTAGAGGGTTTGGCTCAAGTGTGGTATGAGAAGTAGGCCGAAGATGTTCGCCAAAGTTGGCCAAGGTTGACAGCAGCTATGATTGAGTATTTTGGCAATGAAGAGGAGCCGGAGAATGTGTACCTGCAGGTGGCAAACCTGAAGCAGTCAGAAGGGGAGACGACACGTCGATATGTGGATCGAGCGACCGTACTCCTAGACCATTTGGTACAAGTTGAGAAGTTAGATGAAACTCGACACCTTGTACTACACCAAACAGAGATCCAAAAGAATCGACAAAAGGATTGCTTGGATGCTAAGATTCGCAAGGGATGGGAAAGACACTTTGCTGAGGGGGATGTTGTGCTATGCTTTGATAACAGATTGGACCACCAAATGGATAAGAAGTTTCCGCCTCTCTGGACCCCGGTCCATATGAAGTCATCAAGGAATGTAGCAATGGGTCTATACAAGTTCAGGAGCTGCATGAGCCATATGGCAAGAAGGTGATCAACAAGCATTATCTCAAGCCCCTCTTTCTGCGTGATGGTCCCAGGCATGGAAATTCTGTGCAGTCCCTGCGGGGGGGGAGGACTGTTATGGATAAATTTGACCAAAGTAAAAAGGCATAAATATGAGTGTGTGCTTGTATGTGTGGCAATAGTATAATAAAATATGGAGTACATAGGGCCCAGGGTTGAGGTGGCAGGGCATGACCATGTGCCACCCTTCCACATAAGAGGATCCATAAGGTGTGTTGTACATAATCCATGGTAGTAATATTATAAAATGTTAAGGTGGCATGGCTCCTCCATGTGCCACCCCTCCACCTAGGCGGTCCCATGCCTTCATTTAGTGAGATATGGCCCAACGTCCATGCGAGAAGTAATACAAAATAGGTGGAGATGGATGTTATTCCCTCCATGTAGGATAGGCCCATGTGGGGGAGGTATACAAGGTCCAAGAGTGCAAGTTAAATAATGGGGAAAGTAGGATGAGGTGGTAAGATTCCTTGTGCCAACCCTCCACTTGTCCTCCTAGATGTTTGAACGTATTATAAAATTGGGAAGAGACCAAGGGAGTATCATAGACTTGGGATATGGGAGTTGATATATGTGGAAAAATGTGGCCAAGCATTATCGCACACAATTGAGAGTGCGTAATTGCCTAACCCACATGGGAGACTCTTCCACACACACCATGCATGTGGGAGGATGCATTTATTGGGAGAGACCCTCTCTCTTGGCTATAAAAGGAGGGGGCTATTCCTTGATGGGACATGCTCATTCTTGTAAAGCCACCTAACTAGTACTTTGATATTTCCCCCTCATCCTTCCTTTCAAATAAAGCATGACCCTCTTCCCTTGATGTCTCCATCTCTACATTCCTCCTCCATGCATGTACATACTCCTCTTTCCCCTCTCCCTCTCCCCTTGTGCCATAGTCTCCCTCTTCTTTCCCTCCCCTCTTAATCCCTTTTCCCCACCCATGTTACTGCTCCTCCCCTCACGTTCCCTATTCCTCTATGGCCCTGGAGCGTCGCCATACCTATCCTCTAGCCTCTTGTCTTGATTTCTTTTCCAGCTAATAGTGCCCATGCAACTGGTTGCATTTCTACAAGCACGATCACTCCCCTCATTCATAGGGACATCATGTACATCTACGGCTTGAAAGAATAGGGACTCAAGAATGCATCGAAATCCCTTCATGATAGTCACCACTTGCTGAGTTTATATTCCCCTCTAACAAGCGGTTCGAATTTCACCTACATGGCCACTATGTTGTACACTGGAATGTTTTGGAACTCTCCATCCATGGGAAGATAGAGATGACCATAGATGAGCTCGACTATTAGTGTCCGTGGACCACTTAGAGTGTTCACTTGATCTCCCTCTACTAACTCTTTACGTAGCTGGATGGCCTAAGGTGGGTGAAAGACAATTCTCACCCAATCAATACTTGAGAAGCTACAAATCCATAGCTCATGCAACCAACTTTGATGTGCTCATAATTTAAGGAAATAAGAGGAGAGAGCATGACAAGCTACACTAATGACATCACCATACGAGATGAAGCTTATACATATAAAAATATAAAATAACATACAAGATAGTGCTAAATTTTATAAATAAAAAATATAACCTAAATATATGAATACAAAATATAAGTAGATTAAGTAATATAAAAAATAAGTAAAATAAGCTATTGTAAAATATAAATAAACTATAAAAATACAAACTATACTAGAATAGCTAATATAAAATATAAATATAAATATAAAATATAAAATATATCTACAATTAAAATGCAAATACAACTTTTAAATTAATAATTACATAGATATAATTAAACTATGTAACAATATATAGCGTATGTAAACTACCTACGAATACATAAGGAACATATATAACTTAAATAGAATCACTATAGAAGCATAAATATAACCCTAAGCGCAAGACGTTTGATGGCTTTAAATCCTAAACCCAGAGTTTTTGATGGCCTACCAAAGTACATTCGAGCACTAACCCTAAGACCTTATACTTTTGAGCACTAACCCTAAGCCCTAGACTTTTGAGGGGTAACCCTAAGCCCCAAGTTTTGGATGGCTAACCCTAAACACCACGTACCTTTGAGCCCTAATCTCAGGGGTGTCACTCATCATATGTAACCCTATCACGTGAGTTCAACAGAAGGATATTTTTTATTTCTAAAATTTACAGAAATAAATATATATAAGGGACTATTTAAAATAGTTTTGGAAAAAATTTACAGATTTGTATAGAAAAGGGGTACATTTTATTAATGAAAAATTTATAGATAAGGGATTTTAGAAATAGGCCTTGAACGCACGTGGTATAGAGGGTTTATACATAGTGACCCCCCCGAGGCCCTAATCCTAAAACCTTAACCCAAATTACTAAGAATTATGTGTGGATCCTAAACCCGAGGATTACCAAAAAGCGAGCCATGGGAAGTGATCCAAGCAGTAAAAGTGAGCCACAAAAAACCCAATCCAGTCAGGATTATGGTGGCTGACCATACAAAAGGATGCTCGATGATTTGCAAAAAGTTACGACCTTTGCCAATGGTTGGGATAGCCCACTGATCGAGACCGCATGCCACTTAATCCCATCTTGCCTCTGGAACCATTTCAGAAATGGGGCTTGGATTTCATGGGTCCATTGAAGCCCGCAGTGGCCCGCACAAGGAATTGCTACACTCTAGTAGCCATGGATTATTGTACCAAATGGGTGGAAGCTTGGGCCTTGTAGGACAACACCGCAAAATCGGTCGCAAAGTATCTATACCATGATGTGTTCATTCGGTTCGGGTGTCCAATTGAGATTCTCAGCGACAGGGGGACTCACTTTGTCAACAAAGTCATCAAGCAGATGAATGCTTTTTATATGGTGATTCACAAGAAGTATTCCCCCTATTATCCGCAAGCGAATGGATTGGCAGAGTCTACAAATCATACCTTCAAGCAGATCATGTCGCTAGTGGTGAATGAGCACCGCACGGATTGGGATGAGAAGTTATTGGCAGCATTATGGGCATACCGCACATCATTCAAGGTGGCCACGAGGTTGAATCCTTTTTAGTTGGCATTTGGGTTGGAAGCAATCATGCCGATCGAGCATATTGTTCTGAGTCTGAGGATTGTGGTGGAGGATATGCTTCTTCCGCATGACTCTATGGTATTCTGATTGGATATTCTAGACCAATTGGATGATTTGCAGCTAGAGAGCTATTATCTCACATTGGAGGTTCAAGCACGGCACAAGCGGAGGGTGGATTTGGCTTCCAAGAAGAAATCTTTTGAGCATGGGCAACTAGTTCTTCTGTTCAACACTTGCCTTGGAAAAATGCCGAGGTTCAAGTTGAAATTGCGATGGTCAGGCCCATCCTAGGCTTTTCATGATTGTGGACCGACATCGTTTTATCTTGTGTATTTACAAGGGCACATACTTCCACATCCAATCAATGGGTTTCGGCTTCATCCATACCATCATGACGATAGTCTTCAATGCCCATTCCCCATCTCTAATGAGGCGCAGATTTCCCAGGTTGAGGTGGAGGCGGCTGAGCTATTGCATGAGGACACAAAGAAATCTTTTGAGCACGGGCAATTGGTTCTTTTGTTCAACACTCGCATTTAAAAAAAAAAAGGGGTTCAAGTTGAAATTGCGATGGTCAGGTCCATTTTGGGTTTTCATGATTGTGGACCGACATCATTTTGTCTTGTGGATTTGCAATGGCACATACTTCCACATCTAGTTAATGGGTTTCGGCTTCGTCCATACCATCATGATGGCAGTCTTCAATGCCCATTTCCCATCTCTAATGAGGTGCAAATTTCCTGGGTTGAGGTGGAGGCGGTAGAGCTATCGCATGAGGACATGTGGCAGAAGGGTTCGCGGCATCCATACCATCATGACAGTAGTCTTCTACGAGGTCTTAGCATAGCTGCCATGCAATGCACTATCGTTAGGGTGAGATATTAGCAATCTGAATTACAACTCTTGAGCAATTGTTTGCATGTACCAGTTGCTTGCTGCTTTCTCTTCATCGCACTTCTAGTTCTCTTGAGTGCATTTGCCTTTTAGCTCTCATCGGCGTCCATTCTTATCTTTTTTCTTCTCCTTCGTCTTGCCATGGGAATGGCTCATGCTCAATTTCTTCCTCTTCTTCCGTTGGTGTATATTGATTCCCAATCGATTGATGCTCACCTCCAGCTGCTACAGATTCAAAATTTCAGCAATATTGATTGGTAGAGGGTGGTTGTTCATCTATCAGCATCGGCGCTTTGCCAGCAATTGGTGGTAGGATCTACTGTTCTTGGATGAGCATCGGGAGCTAATAGTGTAATTGATTCATCATCGTATCTTTTTGCCTATGGATGGAGGGATGATCGCACAACCAATGTGTACATCGGCGGTGATGGAGGCAAAGTTTGGAGCTCCTACTAGGGGCAAATACAAGCTGAGTGGGTGCTCAGATGCTTAGATGAGGGACCTGTATTGTTGGATACTCAAGACCATCACTCCTTGAACTCGAGGGATGATAGCGGTTTCTAAAGAGAGGGCGGTGCTGCCATGGGCTTAAATCCTGGAGGAGTAGATTCATGCAGAGGATTTACGGGTGGAAACACATGTACATAAGAAGCAGGTAGTGAATTCCAAGATTGGGCAGGTCCTGGAGATTTTGTTTCCCATACATCTGGTCCCTGGAGTCTACAATGCCTCAATGGGGGACTGCCTTGGTGCTCACTCTTGCACCTGAGGGGCCTACATAGGATGAAGCTGAGGGATCTATTGGCATAGTGGCTATGAAATAATGAAGGAAGAAGCCTCGCCTTAGCCAGGTGGTGGTATCTCCCCTTGCCCCCTCAACTCCTTCACATAGGCATTTTTACCAGTGGGGTGGCGATGATGCAAATTGTTGTGTATACACATCTGGTGTTACTAGTCGTGGCGGAGTGGGTGACGGTGACTCCAGTGCCCACTGCAGTGGTGATTCCAAGAGGTACTCCGGTGATGGAAGGTTCCCTTATGCAGCGGTGGATGGAGCAGCTTCAGCAGAGTGCAGCAACAATGACTGCAGTGACTCCTACAACATCAGTGGCGGTCTTTGATGCGGCAAGGGTGTCGGCATCAAAAGTGTTAATGACGATCTCGGAGTCTACGATTTTGTCTTTAGTGTCTTCTACCGGGTTCAATTTTTAGACGCAGCCTATGCATGTGCAGTTGCAGTTTTTTTCGCATTTGCTCGTGTGGATAGCTTCACAAATTGGTGCGGGGGAGAGTGTCTGAGAGTGACCAATTTGGAGGCAGAAGTCACGCAATTGTGCATGGAAAATGACTCTCTATGAGGTCAGCAAGAGCGGGTGCAGCAACTAGAGGACCGGATGATAGTCCTTGAAGCCAGAGTTGAAGTGGCGGAAGCACATTTGGAGGCCCTGCATCAGCTGCATGCGGAGTATGTGTCGAGCATTGAGCATGAGTTGCTATACTACCGATGCGCTGGCGGAGTATTTGTGGGCTTTCCCAGTTAGGACGGAGATGCAGGAGATGGTGCATGTTCTGGTTAGCAATAGGGTCCGTAGGTGCCGACTAGTTCTGGACCAAAGGGGTCTAGTACTTCTTCTGGTGGTGGTGGTGCAGATAAGGAAAAAGGACTGGTTGCAGAGTCAGTACAGATTGAGGAGGATTGGCAAGCCAAATATGAAGAGCTGGTAGAAGACATTGTGGAAGCAGTTCTTCACAACAGCAAAAGAATAGATGTGCTAAAACGGCAGAGGCGTTCACTGTGTCTGTGGTTGGAATTGTGCACCCATTCTTTCAGTATGTCATGACCTCCTCGTCCTCCTTGGTGGAAAGAGCTATTATAATACCTTCTGGGGAGGTATTATAATAAGCACACACCTTTTCCTAGGTTGCTGGACCCCCTTCCTATGAGCTAATGGTGATTCAAAGACCTACGATGGCACAAGAATGATTGTAGCAACAACAATTACTGCCAGGTGCATGGATAGATGAAGTAATTCCCATGGAGCAGTGGCCTCCATAGCATGTAGTGGATAGATCCAAGCCTCATCCGTGGATCTGGATTAGGATCGAAGATTGAAGATGTTCATGTGGAAGTGGCAGTTAGTGACGACGATGACTATGACTGCTGGTTCGAGTGAGTGACGACGCAGTTGCAGATAGAGTTACCTGAGAGTAGTGATGCAAGACTGAGCAAGGTGGGTGGCATTGTTGCACCTGTTCAGTACATTTCTAGTTCAGATGAAGAGTAGAACTACGGCGATGGTTGGAGAAGGGCCTCGCAAAATAAAGTATCAGTGTGCAGCTAAGCCCATACATCACTATAATGGTTGCTTTTGAATAGGCAACATCGTTCAAGATGTCCGAAATGTGGGATGCTTTTCGACAGGAAGGAGAAATAGAAAAAGTATGTTCAGACAGGCATTGTGGCTTTAGAGAGTGGATGTTTTTTTGAATGTTTTTTGGAATGAGATGCTTTGTAAATTATTGTGTACTAAGTGAAGGGTGAGATTTAACTTACCGCACCTAGTTCTCTGTCGAGGCTATGCCTAAAATGATTGTTGCACATACATTTTGCACCATGTAAGGCATCCGACTTTAGTCCATGGATGTGCATGTGTGGTTCGCACAGTCTAGCCATGTGTTATTGCATTACCATGCGGGTTAGCAGCGGTAACCTAGAGGGGTGTGTGAGGGTAGGTAAGCCACCACAAGGGTTGACAGTTCGGATCTCCAAGCAATTGTGGTCTTCAACGGCTGCTTCTCTAACCGTCAGATGATTCTGTATGCATGCTATTACTAGCATTCTGAGGTCATTGTGTACATAGATGTTGTGCCAACTATTGCTCTGGAATACAGCATTCTTCAGCGTTCTTGTGGATGTTATGCATATCATTTGTCTATTGTTTCCCGTAGCGTCTATGCATATTTATGAGGCTACAGAAATATAGGATTGAAATGCTTAAGGGAGAGGAAGATGGTGGAAGCTCACTCAATATCAAGAAGCTCTCAAGAACTCAAAAGTGGGAGATAAGAGAGACATGATACCAAGAGGTATCGAGCTTCTAGATTGGATTTCATTCCACACTCACAAATTCAAAATATATGTGTTCTTGTACAAATATTAGGATTAGGGTCCTCATCCCCAACCTGCATCCCATTGGCTTGCAAACCTGACTTACCCATGCACTTTCTTGCTTCCACTAGGAAAAGATTTCCAATGTTACAATGTAGAGAAAGCAAGGGGAAAAGAAGAGAAGACAAATGAGCTCAGAATCATGTCTGCATCATTCTTCATCCTGTGCAATGAAGAAGACGACTCTATAGGTTTTTGTTCCATTGCATTTTCCCCAAAGATTTCTCTCTAAGGTTTAAGGGTGGTAGCTCTAGTGCTATCAAGTGGAAAGTTAAAATTTCGCCCCCTCTTACCATTCACTCCTAAGGTACTTATTTTAGGCCAACTATAAAGTTGACATATCTTTTTCTTAGCCTTGGAAATTGTTTTGAGGTGTTGTCTTCTGTTTATTGCATATTGTTGCCTTCATTTTTCTTGCATAAGCAATTATAAGATGGTCTTTCTTTTTTTGAAAATTGGCGATAAAGGAAATTTCCTTTGGGCATATTAAATTGTTTGATGGCAAAGGATTCATACTTGGCAAACCCAAGTAAAATATCTCGTAATGTATAAAGGTCTATGGCCCTACATCCAAGTCATGAAGCATATTGAAATCATTATGGATGATGATGATATTGAAGAACAAGCATTGTCCATCATTGCACTTAACCTCCATCCAAAACTCATTCATCTCATGGTGGGAGCCATGTCATCAAAGATATCTTGGAATGAGTTGGATCAACTCTATGGAGCAAGTGGCAAGCACTCCCGTATTGCACTCAAAGTCAAATTGTGTGGTTTAGGCTTCTTTGAAATGGAAAACTAGGTGACTTTATTAGTGAAATCCATACTATCACAATGCAATTGGCCACTATTAATGCTAAGGTGGAAGATGAGGATGTTATTGTAGTGTTGTGGAAGAGCATGCCCGAGCTATATGAGAACCTCTTCACAACCTTAAAGCATCTCCCCGATCCAAATTTAGAAAGAATTATTAGTGCTTTGCTCGATGAAGAGTGCAACATCAAGGCAGTGCATCTACATCAACTCAAGGGTAGGCCCTATCCATGGTCATAGCAAGAAGAAAAAGGGATTCAAATGTTGTTTTTGTTAGAAAAAGAGTCATGATGAGGCTCATTGTTTTTTGAAAGACCCATCACAAAGAAAGTATCGTCATTGTGGTGAAATAGGTTATCTTGCAAAAGATTGTAAGAAGCCACGTGACACAAGCAACTTGTAAGATCATCAAATGACACCTATGATGGACTCCTCCAAGAGAAAGAGGAATATGTATCTTGTATAGTGGCATTTCCCTGCTACATGCTATGTAATCTTGTATGCAATGCTCAACATGTAAGTTTAAAATGTTAGAATTGAGAGGGGATGTTGGGAATCCCTTCCTATTGGAAGCAAGAAAGTGCATGGGTAAGTGGGGCTAGCAAGCCAATGGGATGCAAGGCTTGTGGATTGGGTATGAGGACCCTAACTCCTAATCTTTGTATAAGAATACACATTGTTGGAATGTGTGCGTATGGAATGAAATCCAACCTAGAAGTTGGATATCTCTTGGTCTCTCTTGTCTCCCACATTTGAGTTCTTGAGAGCTTCTTGGTCTTGAGTGAGCTTCCACTCCCTTGAGCATTCCAATCCTATATTTCTTACACTACTCACATGTGTGATTGGGACACCAAGCTTCACATAGTGTTATGGGCATATCGGATAGCCTATAAGGTAACAACTAACCTTACTCCTTTTCGCATGGATTTTGGTTTGGGAGAAATGGTACTATTGGAATTTTTTGTCCCAACTTTAAGGATTAACGTGAACATCATCTTAATGAACAAGAGGTTGTATAGAAATGGTTACACTGACTTCTTGAGCTAGACAAGCTTTGGCTCCAGGCAGCTTGGATGCAACACGTGATTCAATGCCAAAAGTAAAGCTTGGCAAGATAGGCACATCATACTCAAGAATCTAAAGCAAGGAATCCTTGCCACTATTCTTGGGAGGTGCACTACTAAGAAACCCTATGTATGTACATGTGTTCAAGGGGTATTTAAAAACCCCCTCAACTAAAACTTTCGCCCCAATAAAAGTACCCCTCTTTACTTATGAATCAAGTGATTTTTTCTAAAGTTGAATTCAAAAACCCTTTTTTTAATTGTAATAATGTTAAATTTTTCCAAAAAGCTGAATTAAAATACCTCTCCTTTTGAATGCACTCAAGGCTCTATTGGACAATGTGAAGCTAGATCCCATAAAAAATAATTTCAAACTCAGATGGAATGGGCCGTACAGGCTTATTGGTGTCTTTGATAATGGGACAATCCAACTGGTAGATCTCCAAGGCCACTTTATCCCAAACCCTTCCATGTCGTAGCCACATAAAACCATACCAACCTCGGAGCTACCTAGTGATTGCATCTTGGTCTTCCATGGAGCCAAATCAGCTTGTTCAAAGTATAAGTGGTCTTAATAGTAGAATCATTCTAACAGATTATAGAATCAACGTTTGTGATTGTACAACCATCATCTTGGTGATCAATGGAGGCAAAGACTCATGGCTTCTAAGGGAAAATATTTTGACAAAAAGGATTGGTTTTATGGGAACTAAGTATCATACTTGGTCCGTCAAGATGAGTCTGGGATTAATTGAGAGAGACATGTCAAGCTGACAAGAACCTTCTACTTGTTGACCTGAAGATATGGCAACCTAGGTGACCATGGACATGAAGGTACCTGCTCTTCTTGTCTCTAGATTGGCAAATTCTCAAATAGATAATGTGTCTTTGGAAAAATTTGCATATGAATCTTAGGAATGATTTCAATGTGTATTTGTTCAAGTAAATTCTACTTCTTGATTATTTCTTTCAAAGAATCTATATCACCTCTAACTAGATGGAGTGAACGTGGTTGAATATGTTGGCAACCTCCATGCATTTGTGGATCAATTTGCTGGTATTGAGGTGGTCGGCATACGTGGACCCCCCACTGGCACATGTTGCATAGATACTTTGTATCCATATGCGAGTAGTTATGAGTTGATGCCTAAATTTTAAAAAACTATATAGTTGATGCCTACTAAAGACATCCTTCTTTTTTAAAATTTTCATGAAAATAACTTCAAATTTCTTACAAAAAAATGCTCTTCTTTATGAAAACAATCCTTTCAAATCTCAAATGATAAACCATAAACTAAGAGCTTTGCATTTATCCATTTTGCATCCTAGTGTGGGTAGATATTAGGCTAACCTAAGTGAGCCCCACACCGACACCCGACTCTTTTTAAAAGGATACTAAAACTTACAAATTTTTTTGAAAGCTTTGTTTATCCTTTTTGCTTGTCCTTCTTTGTTTTTTTAAAGACTCCAAGCAGAGCTAGATTCTCAAAAATGCATATAGTTTGAGGTCCGTGCACAGTATACATAAGATACTATAGCACATGCTATTGTGTGGTAGATGTAGTACTGCACGGTATGAAGAAATACTATGTGGACGTATTGTCACTTTCTTACTGCACAGTGTGTAGTTTCACTGCATGGTAACCCGCTGCACATCAGCCAGTGCCTGTAAAAAAACGTGACTTGATCGCTTTAAATCGCTCAAGGGAGCCCAAAAAATGTTTAAAATGTTTTAAGTAGCTGATTTAGAATGGCCATTTTAAATCCCTCATAAATCCTTGTTTTTGACTTTCAAATCAATGTGAGACTTATTCTATAATTAGGAGGATATATCTAGCCTTGTGATGCAATAAATTGGATACTTTGGTGATGGTAGAACATTCATACTTCACCAAAAACATGTTCATGTGCAACTATTTTACATCATTTATATATTTAGAGAGGATGACATTGGAACGTATATACCAAGAGGATGTTGTTTGGCATTGTATCTACTAAGAGGATGTCGTTGGCATGATTGTATCTACTTGAAGGATGTTATTGATAGAATTATCTACCAAGAGCATGTTGTTGACATTGGAATATTAATTTGTCCCACGACACCATCACAGAAGTACTAGCTTGGCTGACCACAAACACCTCCACAAGAATAGATATGTGGTGGTGGATAGCTTGCTCTCGCTTGTGAGGATGTTGCCGACATTGGGATATTAATTTGGCTCACCGCACATTCTAGTTTGGGTTTACCACAAACTCCACAGCTAGAATAATATATATATGCCTTGGTGTCTAGCTTGCTCTTATTCTCAAGTTGACACATACATCATGGACTACCTGCATATTGTTCACAGCCTTACTATTCCTCCACTTCAATGTTCTGCACTCATTCATTTACACCCTGATTTTCATACGATTAAAGACGAAACTGAGATGTGGCTCTTGGCTACCTTCAACCCATCCTCTGAAGTTGAGGATAAACTCCTTCAGTCTCAGTTTCCTTTGCTGACCTGCTTGGTTAACGCCGGTGGTGAGGCAAGACGCATCGTCTCTCTTGCCAAATTCTATTCTTGGTTATTCAAGTTCGACGACATGACTGACGACATGCTTGGCCTAGGAAGAAACCTTTCTACAGCCACACTCCTCTTTCAATCCCTTATGGATATGCTTGAGGCAAAGCCTTCCCCTTCAGGGGCGCATAGGATGGTCGCCGTGGCACAGGATTGGTGGAGTGAGATTTGCCTGAATATGCCTGCGACTCCAGCGATCCCGATTTCTTCATGCTTTCAGAGATTCAATTGATGCTTGGAAATGCCAAATTTCCTGTCGTGAAGCATGAAGCATCTCGGACGTTCAGACATACATTCTCAGGCGTCGGAAGTTCTCTGCGATGTTTCTCGTCTTCATCCTTGCGGAGTACGCACTAGGAATAGACCTTGATGAAGAGACTCTGACGAGTCCCCTCCTTTCTGGGCTCCATGACGCCGTAGCAGATCATTTCTCGTGGGCGAACGATCTCTTCTCGCTTAAATCAGAATATTTGAGAGGCGATCACGATAATATTGCTTCCGTCATGTGCTTCAATGAGTCCCACGACTTCCAAGTCAGTGTTGAGACGGTATGCAGAATGATCCGACAGAGAGACAATGATTTTGTTAGGTATCTTGATGAAGTCAAAAGGTCCAAGCTGATGGAAAACCTGGAGTGGGAAGCTACCTCGAAAGCTTAGGCAGCTGGATGGCTGGAAATCTGTATTGGTCGTACGTAACAGCTCGATACCATGGTGTGGATGCAAACCCGAATGCTATCGGTGAGCCTCTTCAGGTCGTACTCTATCCGGAAGAACTTAAATGAATAGAGAAAGGTCTTGGTCGTGTGTGATACCTCCATACGATGGTGTGTAATAGCTCCATATTGGTCGTGTGTCATAATGGTGTGGACAACCTCTATCCATCCAGCTGATGTACCTTTAGCCAAGCCACCTAAGTTTATGTAACGTTCTCACCTAATTTATGTGGCCAATTATCCTATGCCTTTACATATGTCAAAGCTGGATGCTAAATATGATGAAGTATTTTTTTAATCTACTTAGCAAATTTAATACCTATTTTTATGCTTCTCAGTCATTGCATGGGGCCTTGTAACATTATCACATGTATATTTTAGGTTTTATGTTAATATATGAAATGCAAATGTGAATGTTATATTTACATCTTGAAGTTCATCTATACGATATAGTTATCTATGATTTTATCACATAATAATTGCGACTTTGTGGTTGCATTGCAACTATGCCTATAGGCACTCCTGTCACCTAAAACTCATCATAATATCATCTATAAATTATAAAAGACAAAAAACAAAGTTTCTAATCATCTTTAGAAAAAGAATTAAAGCTTCTCATCTTTAAGGAAACATGATACACATGATTATGCTGATAAATTATGAAAAAGTCAAAACAATAATACTTGTATCTATGTATGGGTTGATACACGATGTCAAGAATAAGCAAGCCAACCCTCGACACATGATACTCTTTAAATGAAGAGAATGACCTTATAAATTATAATGTAAAGATGTACACAATTATTTTTCTATCCTTTATGGAGAGTCCCTTTATGGAGAGTGGAGCTAGCTCAATTAGTCAGAAATGGTAATGGACTATTCATTGCTATAGCATAGTTTTATATGGTATATTTGATTGCACAAGAATCTACTTATTAGCGTACATAAATTCCAATACCATGTGGTAAACATAAATACCACACATGATTACCATTTCAAAACTGCTCCTCAATTTAAATCATGACTAAACCAAGCTTTTTGGTGAATCTTTAAAGTGTCAAAGAACATTTGAATTGATTTAAACTAGCTATTTAAATCATCCACAAATTCTTGGCACTACTGGGGACACTCTTCTTTTCCAAAGAGACTCAAAGAGGCTATAACATAGCGAAATATTGGAAGTCGATAGAGAAAATAAAAGGCATGCATTATAATACAAAAGAAACTAACCTTAGCAAAACTCTAAATGTTTCAATTGCCTTAAGTGCACTCCTAATAACAATAGTTTTATTACAATGTACATATTGAAATGTTGAGCATGAAAGAGAAAAGCAAAGGCATGCTTTGCACAAAAGCAACAAGCATGTATGAGTAGCTACCCACAATATGTCGTATTATTTAGGTAATTGCAAATGTTTGTCTGTAAGGATTCTCTGGAAGTAAGGGAAATTTGGAATATTTCAAAAATGTGCACAAATTTATAGTTCCATTTCAAATAAACAGCTAAAATTTTAATTATTTTAGGGTTGGGGGAAAAATAATTACATAGAGTACAGAAGATGCAGTAAGATTAGACACTCAAGCTTCTCATTTTGGGATCCAAGGAAAATATAATGAAAAAGTATGCAGTTTAATTCACAAAAAGAGAGAACAACATATGAGTGAATGAAACATTCTTGAATTATTTTTGGTATTCACACACCTTTATTGCTTTTACATATACCTACACACACACACACCCCTTCCTTACACAGTGGTGGATGGAGCAGCATTAGCAGAGTGCAGCAACAATGACTGCGGTGACTCCTACAACATCAGTGGTGGCCTTTGATGTGGCGGAGGGTGTCAACAGTAGAAGTGTTAATAGCAATCTCAGAGTCTGCGGGTGTGTTTCTAGTGTCTTCTACCGGGTTCAATTTTTGGATGCAGCCTATGCATGTGTAGCTATAGTTTTGTTCGCATTAGCTCGCATGGATAGCTTCACAAATTGGACGTGCGGGGGGAGAGTCTACGAGAGTGACCAGTTTGGAGGCGGAAGTCACGGAGTTGCACATGGGAAATGAGTCTCTGCGAGGTCAGCAAGAGCGGGTGCGACAACTCGAGGACCGGATGACAGTCCTTGAAGCTAGAGTTCAAGTCACGGTGGAAGCACACTCGGAGGCCACACAGCAGTTGCATGCGGAGTATGTGTTGAGGAGTTGCTATGCCGTCGTACTACCGATGCACTGGCAAAGTATTTGCGAGCTTTTATGGGGAATGTGAGTGTTAACATGGAGTAGATGGGCTCGCTGGATGGAGTGTGGCTATTGTTCCGCAGACCTATCAGGAGCTGGTTCCGCAAGAATGACAACCCAAGATGGATGGAGATGCGGGAGCTACTGCGGGTTCTGGTCAGCAATAGGGTTCGTAGGTGCCGACTAGTTCTGGACCAAAGGGGTCCAGTACTTCTTCTGGTGGTGGTGGTGTAGATAAGGAAAAAGGAGTGGTTGCAGAGTTAGTATAGATTGAGGAGGATTGGCAAGCCAAATATGAAGAGCTGGCAGAAGACATTGTGGAAGCAGTTCTTCATAACAGCAAAAGAATAGATGCATTGAAGCAGCAGAGGTGTTCACTTTATCTGTGGTTGGAATTGTGCGCCCATTCTTTCAGTCTGTCACTACCTCCTCATCCTCCTTGGTTGAAAGAGGCGGATAGGTTTTTGGGGAAGTATTATAATAAGCACACGCCTTTTCTTGGGTTGCCAGATTCCCCTTCCTATGAGCCGATGGTGATTCAAAGACCTGTGATGGCACAGGAACGATGGCCGTAGCAATTACCGCTGGGTGCATGGATAGACGAAGTATTGGCCATGGAGCAGTGGCCTAAATAGCAGGTAGTGCAAGCTGCATCCGTTACAATGGATGATGCATCTGGAGCAGGATTGAAGATTGAATATGTTCATGCGGAAGAGGCAGCTAGCGATGACTACGGCTGTTGGTTCGAGTGGAGCGACAACGTAGTTGTAGACAGAGTTACCTGAGAGTAGTGATGCGGGACTGAGCAAGGTGGGTGGCATTAATGTTGCACCTGTTCCAGTACATTTCTAGATTAGATGAAGAGTAGAACTACGGCCATGGCTGCAGAAGGGCCTCACAGAATAAAGTGTCAGTGTGCAACTAAGCGCGCATACGTCACTATAATGGTTGCTTTTGGACAGGCAACATCGAAGATGTCCAAAATTTGGCGATGCTTTTGGATAGGAAGGAGAAATAAAAAAAGGACGTTCAGACAGGCATTGCAACTATAGAGAGTGGATGTTTTTTGGAATGAGATGCTTTGTAATTATTGTGTACTGAAGGGTGAGATTTAGCTTACCGCACCTGGTTTTCTATTGAGGCTATGCCTAAAATGATTGTTGCACATACACTTTGCACCGTGTAAGGCATCTGACTTCAGTCCAGGGATGTGCATGTGTGGTTCGCACAGTCCACCATGACTGCCATGCATTATTGCATAACCATGTGGGTTAGTAGCAGTGAGACCTAGAGGGGTGTGCGAGGGTAGGTTAGCCGCAAGGGTTGATGGTTTGGATCTCCAAGCAGTTGTGGTCTTCAATGGCTACTTCTTTAACTGTCAGATGGTTCTGTACGCATGCTATTACTAGCATTCTGAGGTCACTGTGTACACATATGTTGTGCAAGCTATTGCTCCGAAATATAACGTTCTTCAACGTTCTATCATTTCCTTGTATATTTGTATTCCGTTCTCGTGGATGTTATGTGTATCATTTGTCTATTGTTTCCTGTAGCGTCTGTGCGTATTTATGATGCTACAGAAATATAGGATTGAAATGCTCAAGAGAGAGGATGATGGTGAAAGCCCACTCAATATCAAGAAGCTCTCAAGAACTCAAATGTGGGAAATAAGAGAGACACAATACAAAGAGGTATCCAGCTTCTAGATTGGATTTGATTCCACACTCAAATTCCAAAGATGTGTGTTCTTGTGCAAGTATTAGGATTAGGGTCCTCATCCCCAACCTGCATCCCATTGGCTTGCTAACCCGACTTACCCATGCACTTTCTTGCTTCCACTAGGAAGAGATTTCCAATGTTACAATATAGAGAAAGCAAGGGGAGAAGAAGAGAAGACAAATGAGTTCAGAATCATCTCTGCATCATCCTTCATCCTATGCAATGAAGAAGATCACTCTACAGATGTTTATTCAAAGGTTTAAGGGTGATAGCTCTAGGCTGACAAGTGGAAAGTTAAAATTTGGCCCCCTCTTACCATTCACTCCTAAGGTACTTATTTTAGCCCAATTATAAAGTTGACATCTCTTTTTCTTAGCCTTGGAAATTGTTTTGAGGAGTTGTCTTCTGAGCCATTTATTGGATGTTGTTTCCTTCATTTTTCTTGCATAAACAATTATAAGATGGTGTTTCTTTTTTTAAAAATTGGCAACAAAGCAAATTTCCTTTGGGCATATTAAACTGTTCGATGGCAAAGGTTTCATACTTGGCAAAACCCAAGTAAAATGTCGTAATGTGTAAAGGTCTATGGCCCTACATCCAAGTCATGAAGCATATTGACATCAATATAGATGATGATGATATTGAAGAACAATCATTGTCCATCATTGCACTTAACCTCCATCCAAAACTCATTCATCTTCTGGTGGGAGCCATGTCATCAAAGATATCTTGGAATCAACTCTATGGAGCAAGTGGCACAAGCACTCTCATATTGCACTCAAAGTCAAATTGTGTGGTTTAGGCTTTTTTGAAATGGAAAACTAGGTGATTTTATTAGTGAAATCCTTAGTATCACAATGCCATTGGCCACTATTAATGCTAAGGTGGAAGAGGAGGATGTTATTGCAGTGCTCTAGAAGAGCATGCTCGAGCCATATGAGAACCTCTTCACAACCTTAAAGCATCTCCCCGATCCAAATTTAGAAAGATTTATTAGTGCTTTGGTCGGTGAAGAGTGCAATATCAAGGCAGTGCATCTACATCAACTCAAGGGTAGCCCTATCCATGGTCATAGCAAGAAGAAAAAGGGATTCAAATGTTGTTTTTGTTAGAAAAAGAGTCATGATGAGGCCCATTGCTTTTTGAAAGATCCATCACAAAGAAAGTATCATCATTCATGTGGTGAAATGGGTCATCTTGCAAAGGATTGGAAGAAGCCACATGAAGCAAGCAACTTGTAAGATCATCAAATGACAACTATGATGGACTCATCTAAGAGAGAAAGAGGAATATGCATCTTGTATAGTGGCATTTTCCTGCTACATGCTATGTAATCTTGTATGCATTGCTCAACATGTAAGTTTAACATGCTAGAATTGAGAGGGGATGTTGGGAATCCCTTCCTATTGGAAGCAAGAAAGTGCATGGGTAAGTGGGGCTAGCAAGCCAATGCGATGAAGGCTTGTGGATTGGGTATGACCTTAATTGCTAATCTTTGTATAAGAATACACATTGTTGGAATGTGTGCATATAGAATGAAATCCAACCTAGAAGTTGGATAGCTCTTGGTCTCTCATCTCTCTTGTCTCCCACATTTGAGTTCTTGAGAGCTTCTTTATCTTGAGTGAGCTTCCACTCCCTTGAGCATTCTGATCCTATATTTCTTACACTTATACTCACATGTGTGATTGGGACACCAAGCTTCACATAGTGTTATGGGCATATTGGATAGCCTATAAGGTAACAAGTAACCTTACTCCTTTTTGCATGCACTACAACACACGGATCCTATTGCGACGTTTAAGTACTGACGTTTAGCGTGCGTGGCGCGCTAATCGTCGGTATAGGAAGCGGGCTTCATTAATGGTTGCTATATAGCGCCTTTAGTCAAACATCACTATATAGTGACGTTTGCTAAAGTCGCTATATAGCGACTTTTATCAAAATTGTAAGTGTTATTATATAGCGACACTGATACTTTTTTATAGCGACGTTTTACAAAGAGTTTTTTTTCTCACATCGACCTTAAAAGTTAGTTTTCTCCAATGGTAATTTTTTTAAAATTTTGATACATGTTTGATCTTTTGAGATAATAAATATACCAGAGCATGTACATCAAGCCTTTGAAGCTCATATATTCATGTCCAACTTTGAGATGAAAAAAATCAATGAAGAGCATTTACATCAACGGTTTCACATCTTGAGCCAAGTCTAACATGCCAAACAAGTCTATCTCTAACTCTATACCAAGTTGATCTCCTATATCATCATCGTACTCTAGCATCGTACGTTCACCTAAAATTACTTGATCATCTTCTTCAATAAAGTGTGGTGATTCTTGATGATCATTGTCTTCTTCCTCAATATCGTGATCGTAGTAGTAGTAGTAGTAGTAGTTTGCAGATACTTTGCCATGTATATCATTTTGTATATCGGCTCGTTTAAGCGATTTTGTATCACCCTTTTCGAAAGGGTAATTTTGTAACAAACAATGTTGTATATCTTCGACATGTATATGCTTTTGTTGTTCAATCATTTCATTTGAGCAATTTTGTATCACCCTTTTCGCAAGGGAAATTTTGTAATAAAAACTTTTTTTTTTGTAATTACAAAAAAAAAAAACATTAGTGGGGCAAAACAGGGCTTCCTATGGCCCTGCTTAGCCCCACTAATGCTTTTTTTTAAGTTCTGTTAATCGTCGCTATATAGCGACGTTTACCAGTGTCGCTATATAGCGACGTTTTCTAGTTTCACTATATAGCGACGTTTACTAGTGTCACTATATAGCGGCGTTTATTAGCGTCGTTATATAGCGATCGTTCTTTTTCGACACTTATAACGACGTTAATAACGACCTTTGCGCCCGTTTTAAAAAAAAATTAGTGTAAAAAATGGCAGTATTTTCGTCGAAAAAAGGTCTATGCCTTGTAGTGATGGATTTTGGTTTGGGAGGAATGGTACTATTGGAATTTTTTGTCCCAACTTTAAGGATTAATGCGAACATCATCTCAGTGAATAAGAGGTTGTATAGAAATGGTTACACTAACTTGTTGAGCTAGACGAGCTTTGGCTCCGGGCAGCTTGGACGCAACACGTGATTTAATGCCAAAAGTAAAGCTTGGCAAGATAGGCACATCATACTCAAGAATCTAAAGCAAGGAATGCTTGCCACTATTCTTGGGAGGTGCACTACTTCACCAACAGCTTTCTTAACAACTTAGAAGATCTCAGAGACATTGTGATCCTACTCACATTTGATACATAAAACATATCTCACTTTATTACGGTGAGTATCCTGGAAGTAGAAACATGTAGGAGGATCTGATTAACAAAGGCCCTAGTTCACACATGGAACATTAAGTGGTTCTACCCCAACAGCTCTAGAAGATGAATTTGATTGCAAGCTGGTGAACTTGATGGCACAAAAGTAGGTCTGGATGAGTTTCTTGTCACCCTTAAATATTTTTTCCACATTCATTTACTAACATCACCATTCATTAGCTAACTCCAAATATTCCTGTTATTTTTATTTTTTCTTTTACTTTTTATTTTCAGTGATTAACACTAGTACCCACTTAAGCATTTGGGCATCCCAATGTTGTATCAGTTGTAGCTTAGAGGACTTTCCTAGAATCCAAGATGCTACTATAGTGTTCATTTTAGGAGTTTTTATGGTGTATTGTCAGACTCCTCTAGATATGATGACTCAGACAAATAGAGCCCCAGATTGCACCATAACCTTAAGAAACTTAAAGCAAAAGCCTCAATGAGATGTATTCCATAAAATTGGTTTGAAAGAAGACCCGATACAAAAAAGAAAGAAAACTTTTTATGCACAACTCTAGAATAACAAACACGGAATTTCAAAACATAGTTTGATGAGAATCCAATCTAAGTCCCACACAAATCAAAGATTTGACTTGAGGAGGAGCATGATAATACACAAGCAGTTACTATGCTAACACTAACACCACTAGGATCTTTCATTAACCCCTACTAACACCTTCTTCTTAATAACTTACACCTTGGATTTCTCTTTTTCTTCTTCTTTCTGTGAAGGCCACAAGTACTCAACTCAGATCCATCCACCATGTCTAGCCACTGCAATAGCTCATGCCAAGTGGTGCCAATTGAAGTAGAATCTTGCACTAGAAGCAATACATCACCAAAAGAAATATCACAACAATTCCACAACAAAGGATCCATTACAGACCTATCAAGCAATGCAGCCACCGAAGGTTAAAAGAAGTGCAAGAAAGGAATGACCGTCACTAACAACACTCCAACAACCATGATCTTTGCACAATCCATGGGACTAGCTCAAGAACAAGAAGGAGGGCATCTTAACTGATTTGGTTCACAATATGTCCTTTGGGGTGGAAAGTCTTATAATATCTCATGATTTGCAAGAAAAGGCATGTAATATCATTGATTAGATGAGGGATTCCCTCCACTAAGACTACTAGAGAATAGAGGCATTGGGTCAAATTAGCTCATTATGCATTATGGAAAATACCAGCTCTTTTGCTTCCAAGATTTGGTATCTTGTATCTACTCCCTCCTTATTGCTTCTATCCCCCTCCCCATTCACCATTTTCCTGCTCTCCCCTCTCCTCTCTCTTCCATGTATCCTTTTCTCATGGAGCAACTCGTGAGATGCGATCCAGGAGCTACAGAGGTGACATTCATAGATGGCATTGTGAAGTCAAATGAGTGTTAGGAGAAGGTGAGATTTTCTTCAGTAACACCTTAAAGGCCCCACAACACATTGAGAGGTTAATGGTTTGACCCTTACTAGTGTGAGTGTTGTTTGAGCACATTACTTCTTTTTAGGTCATCGCCCAACTTCATTGTCCAGCTTTAAGAGCGAAGAAGAAACCAAATCACCTCCATTGCTTAGCTTTGGGAGTGTTGCTTATAGCCCACAATCAACTTTCTTCTCATTGCCTACCTTGAGGAAGCTTGTGGGAGCTTGTATTCAACATATTTCTACTATTTGCCTCATTACCCAACCAAGAGGAGTCTCTAATAGCAAAATGCCTCTCTTTTATAGGTCGCTTGGTTTCTATGAGGTCTCCTACTATAGCAAAATCCCTATTTTTTGCTATATTATATTCCTAGCAAACTACCCATAGTGTATTGTGGTCCATAATCACCAAAAAATTAGCATCTTTTGCATATTTCTTGTTTGCCCTCCTCTAGAGTTTGTTTCGGCCTTGTAGGACTAGTCCTTGCCTATTTTCTATCATATTCTAGTGGGGAGTATCTTTTGAAAGTGTGATTTATTGTATACTATAGTGGTTTGCTTGTGTAGGATCGTATTCAACAAGTGTGTTGCCGTACTTTTGGTAGCAATTCGAGACATTTTATTACATATCTTGATGTCCATGAGCTTGAAAAGTCACATTATGATTTCCAACTTCCTATCCATCTCCAAAACATGGTCCAAATCGTATGAGTTTGAAAAGTCACATAATCATTTCCAACTTCCTATCCATCTCCAAAACATGGTCCAAATCGTATGAGTTTGAAAAGTCACATAATCATTTCCAACATACTATCCACATCCCAAACATGGCTTAAATCATCATGTCTTGGAATACTATGGCCAAGAATCTATTTACCATCAAGAAGTTGAATGGCAATGGGTTTCATGTGTGGCAAATGCAAGCAAAGTACCTCTAGAAGTTCACAACATGTGGTGCAAATGGGAAGAAGACATCCAATTTGGAAAAAACAAAGATGAAGTTGAGGATGATGAGTGAGCTCAAGCCATTCACTTGGAAAAAATCTTTGTCCACAGTATTGACAAGTTCTCAATGGCAAAGCAAAAGTGGGCTCAACTGGAGAAGCTATAATGGGTGAAAGGTAAAAGCTAAACTATTGCACTGAAAATTGGGTTTTTAGCATTGATTTTACTTAAGGAGACCTTAGTACATTTATTTCTTGCATGAAGGGGCTTATGGCCCAATTAGCATTAGTGAATGCTAAAAATGCAGATGAAGATGCTATTGTGGTACTTCTTAAGGTTGTGGCCAAACCATATGCTACATTGGTCTCAACTCTAAAGAATGTTCCAGATCCTATTCATCTTGTCTCTCCTTAATGAGGAGAAATTAATCAAGTCTACTACAGCATCCACATTGGGCACCTTAGGTATTATTCACGAAGCTACTAAAGAAACTCTTGGTCAAAGAGGAATATAGCATAATAACACATGTGAGTTGGACAAACTTAGGATGCACTTCTTGTAGTCAATTTCCCTACTTAACTTTTTAGCTTCCTTAACCTACTTCAACTATACACGTGGCTCTCATCTAGAAAATAATCAACATTGTTGTGAATTAACACGTTTGAGGAAAGCTTTTTCTACTCTTGATTAGGTGTGGTGTAAATGAGATTGGGAAATAAATTGGGCATGAGTTTACCCAAAATGATCATATTATGTTGGTTTATGCATATAGAAATTGAAGGATGGTGGCCACATGGATATCAATTCTTATCCCTAGATCCATGAAACAAATTATGGTAAGATTTTAAAAAATATTTCTATAGATTCTTGAACATCTTTCTTGTGAAGGATGGTGGCCACATGGATTTCAATTCTCATCCCTATAGCAATGATACAATTTATGGTAAGATTTCAACCATAAACATTCTTCTAATAAATGAAATTCATCTAAATTTTTTCATTGGTATCAAGAGACTTTGCTACCTACCATACATTTGTGAGGACACAACAAAAGCTGAGAGGGAGAGAGGGAGCTTGAGAGACACAAGTTTTTGGTGGGTGCAGAACACCCTAATCTTCTATTTCATCCATATATAAATGTGTTTGAGTATTGTACATAACCGAGGTTAAGGTACAGTGGCCTTTAACCCCCACAACCTCCCACTTAAAGGCCAATGTGCCTTTCAGGGAGAACAACCAATGAGCATACTATCCAATGCCCATCAATACATGATAATACTCAAACCGTTGACTAGGTAGACTCTTTGTCAGCATATCTGTAGGGTTATCATCTGTATGAACCTTGACAAGCTCTATGCACTTGTCCTCAAGTACCTCCCTATGATAAAATGGTACCTGACCTGAATGTGTTTGGTATTTGCATGAAAGAACGGATTCTATGCTATAGCTGAATAGCACTCATGGAATCACTATGCAATGTCTGTACACCTGTATGAATCCCTAAATCTCTTACTAGCCGATCAAGCCATATAGCCTCCTTTGCAACCCTCTGTGGCTGCAACATACTCAGCCTCTATGGTAGACAAAGCAATGCACTTCTGTGCATGAAAGATCCACGACAGTGCACCACCTGCAAAGGTGAACACATAACCAGAAGTGGATCTCCTGCTATCCACATGCCCTACATAGTCAAAATCTATGTACCCAAATACACGCATCTCTCCTCTGCCAAAGTTGATACACACCTCCTTGGTATCCTTCTGTACCTCATGATGCACTTAATTGCCTCCCAATGCCTCTTTCCTGGATTAGCCATATACCAGCTAACAACTCCCACTGCAAATGCAATGCCCGGTCTAGTAGCTATCATAGCATACATAAGACTCCAAACCGCTGATGAATATGGAACCTTGGGACTATCTTCCTGACTCAGTTTCACATATAGAGGCAATGGAGTACTTGCTGCCTTCCCCCCCTCCATATTGAAACGTTGCAACACTTTTATAACATACTCCTTCTGTGAAAGCCAAAGGAGTTTCCTACTCCGGTCATGCGTGATGCGCATACCAAGAATATGACCTGCATGTCCCAAATCCTTCATGTCAAAGGCCTCATGCAACTTGGCCTTCAATGCATCAAGCTCATAAGTGTTCTTGCTAGCCAATAACATATCATCCACATAAAGTGCTAGGAGTATCAAGCTATTATCCTGAGCCCTTTTAGTGTAGAGGCAGTGATCAATCCCACTTCTTCTAAAATCCTAGGAACGAATAAAAGCATCAAACTTGTGAAACCATTCTCTAGGAACTTACTTAAGGCCATAGAGACTCTTTTTCAGCTTGCAAACCAAATTCTCTTTGCTCTTTTCTTCAAAGCCTTCTCGATGTATCATGTAAATTTCCTCATGCAAATCCCCATGCAAGAAAGTTGTCTTAACATCCATCTGCATAAGCTCCATATCCTCTATTGCCACAAGTCCAAGTACACATCTAAGTGTGGTCATCTTCACAACCAGAGAGAATATCTCATCAAAGTCGACACCCTTCTCTTGCTTGAACCCTTTAGCAACCAAACGAGCCTTGTACTTAGGCACATCATCACCTGTGACCTTCATCTTGTAGACCCATTTACATGGCAATGCTTTCTTTCCATGTGGCAAAGAAATCAAGACCCAAGTCTTATTCTTTATGAGTGAACTCATCTCTGATTGCATAGCATACTCCCACTTGCATTGATCCTCGCACATCATAGCCTCTATGTAGCAAGAAGGCTCCCCGCAATCAGTAAGCATCACATAGTCTACCCCTGGAACAAATCTCTCAGGCGGTCTAGACACTCTAGATGTTCTTCTCAAGGGCATTTCAGCTCGCTGTCCCGCCTATATATCAGCCACATTTGGCTCATCATTGCCACCAATAGATGATCCATCATCTGCCCTTGATTGTGTACTTGTGGGAGTACCTAGTGGCACCATTTCTTGCACATTCTGTGCATGGACACCTTGATGTTTATCAACATATGTGGGTGGATTCACATCCTGGAAAGTGATTCTCCTCATTTCCACATCCCTCATGAGTGTCTTATGCATCTTCTTCTCATTGAAAACCACATCATGCAGGCTTCATATGATTTTCTTTGCTTCTGGATCCCACAGACGATAGCCCATCTCTCCACTTTCACCATAACCTAGAAAGATGCATTTCTTAGACTTAGGATCAAGCTTTTTCTGAAGCTCTTTTGGCACATGTGCATATTCCTCACCCCCAAATATACGCAAATGAGAGTAAGAGGGCTTCTTGCCACTCCATGCCTCTTTAGGAATACCACCATCCAAACTCTTGCTAGGTGATCTATTGATCACATGCACTGCAGTCTTCATTGCGCAGCCCAAAAACCACCAGAAAGACTTGCATTGGACAACATACATTGCTATTAGATATCAATGCTCCACTCTCATGTAACTACGCGAGAACCAGCTAACTCTACTTGTAAGCCCCCCATATGAGGAGAAGGCATTTGAGTAGCTCGGTTATCCGGTAGGTCCTGGTTTGGACACCACATGGGGGCCATGTGTGGCCTGATGGCTGGATGGAGTTGGCACACTGCCAACTAGGCTACATGCAAGTGCGAGAAGGCATCCCATGACTAACCGCACAGAGGGTAGATGGAGCATTTCCTGGGGCAGCCCACTCTCAGGTTATGGGGCCCGTTTGGAGCCCCAGATGATCCTGGATGGCTCTGGGCACCGGTTCTATTGTGTGGTCGGTGGCCTATTTTGGGGTCGGCCGTTTTGGGCGGATTGGGTCGGTCACCCAATTGGGTCTAAGCGACTACGATTGGTGGCTATATAAGAGCAAGCCCATTGGATCACTGGCTACAGCAACCCTGATTCCTTAGCATCCAGCCTCCATCCTCTACTATTTCCAGCATGCCCTCGAAGCTCCCCACACAGGAGCGCACGGTTGGGAGGCAGCGCCATCTATTGTATCAGTTTTACAATAATCAAATTTTTGATTCTCCATACTATCTGTTTTTCTCTCTTGCATACGAGATCCTGTTATCTGTTGAGCACATACGTATTATTTTCTTACATGGTATCAGAGCTTGGGCTCTAGCAAGAAGATTTGGTAGTGTGTTTCTGTTTGCGAGCAGATTGTGAGAGATGGCCCATCCCGCAACACTGTGAATCCCATCGTTCAACGAAAGCGGAAAGTTGGATGGCACTAACTATCCACTCTGGAAGTTCAAGATGAAGACCATACTAAGAGCATACGAGCTTTGGGATACTACTACTAGGGTGGATGTGAAGCCGGTTATGAGATCGGATCCAGCCAATGCAGGACAACAGATAGTACCAACTGCGGATGAGATTCTTGGGTGGACAAGAAGAAATGCAGATGCACTGTATTCTATTGTCTGCAGTGTAAGTGACTCTGTCATGGCGTTAATTCAACATGTCACCACAGTGGAGGAGGCACGGACAGTCTTGAAAAATCAGTATGAGACCATGAATCAGACGCAGATTCAGAATCTAGAGACTCAACTCGTGAATGAGAAACTATCTGAGTTTCAAATAGCAGAGAAGTTCATCACCAAGGTGAAGAATCTACGCGATCAGATGACTGTGATTGGCATCACCATCACCAGCGAGAATCTAGCACGAAGGTACATACGGATTCTCCCACCAAAGTACGATGATCTTGTTACAGCGCTGAAGACGCAGAACAGAAATCTACCCCTCAACTTTGAGGATTTCAGCGCAATGCTTCTGGAGGAGGAGATGCATCAAAAGACGAGGATAGAGAAGATTTGGCTTTCTACGCTGGATCAAAGAAAGGTAAGGGTAAGGACTCTGGTAACCCATCTTCTTCTGATGATAAAAAGAGAAAGAAGAAGATCAAGTGCTTCTATTGCAACAAGGCAGGGCACAAGAAGAATGAGTGCCAAAAGAAGATTACAGATGAGAAGAACGGAATAAAGAAAGAGTCCAGCAACAGTGCGTAGGCAGTACTAGTAGAGCTATTCATAGCAATTGAGGAGATTTGCATGGAGGCAATTCATGTACCTGTGGATGAACCTTGGATTATTGATAGTGGTGCATCGCGCCACATGACAGTCAGAAAGATTGGTATACCTCTCTACAGCTAGTAGGGAATGACATCTTGGTAGCAGTCGACAATGATGCAAAATGTCTAGCAAAAGGAAAAGGTACGATTACTCTCAAGTCGGATGTAGTTGTAAAATAGTTGTCCGATGTTTTTTATGTGCCAGATATCAAGAGGAACTTGTTGTCCATTTCTACGATCACCGATCGGAACCTCAAAGTTCACTTCGATAAAAATGGTGCATAGATTTTGGATCTTCAAGGGAAGGTCGTTGGTAAAGGTACACAGCGCAACAACATCTATGAACTCTCAACTTTTAGTGCTTGAGCCAATGTAAAGAACACTAAGCTATGGCATGAGAGGTTTTGTCATCTAAACCTTAGTTCTTTAAAGGAGATGCACAAAATTGGAATGATTGCAGACCTACAAGAAATTATAGATTTGCCCGATGTATGTGAAGCTTGCATGATGGGCAAACAGCATCGACAGCCCTTTCCTAAAGAGGCCAGTAGGGCAAAGGCTCCTTTAGAGCTCATTCACACAGACCTTTGTGGAAAGATGGAGACAGAATCTTTGGGTGGTTGGTTCCTACTACTTCATGATGCTGATCGACCACTACAGTAAAAGGATATGGATATACTTCCTGAAGACTAAAGATGAGGCTTTTAGTAAGTTCAAAGAATCGGGGACGAAGGTGAAGAAGTTGAGATCAGACAGAGGTGGAGAGTTCACATCAAGTGAAGTAGAAAGTTACTGCAAAAGTCACGGGATTAAGAGGTAGAAACCCCCGCCACATACATCACAGCAAAATGGAGTAGCAAAATGCAAGATGCGCGTCATCTGCGAAATGGGCAGGAGTATGATGAAAGAGAAAGATTTACCAAAGACTTTCTGGGCTGAAGCATGTAACACGGTAGTTTACATTCTGAATCGTAGCTACACGAAGGCTGTGAATGGGATGACTCCATTGTAGGCCTTTTCTGGTAAGAAACATTCAGTTGCACATTTCAGAGTTTTTGGATGTGATTGTTTTGTGCATGTCCCGAATGCTAACAGGACCAAATGGGAGCCGAAGAGCCGGAGGTGTATTTCTTGGGCTACAGTGAAGAGGCGGAGGGTTACCATCTCTATAACCCTGTTACCCACGAAGGTAATAGTAAGTCTCGATGTTGTCTTCTCAGAATAGCCGCATCAATTGGAGGAGGATGCTTCCTTCCCAGTCAACCAGGACCAGGATATCCATCCAGTATAACCAACAATAGCAGACCGAACTCCCCCAATGGTGCTTGGGAGGATTCAAGATAAAGAAGAGGAAGTAGAGCCTACAGAACCACAACAACAATGGCCATTCTCGAAGTGGTTAAAGCAGCTTTTGGATGGCAGAGAACCTCCAGCCATTGAGGAGGAACCATCCAAACACCACCGGTCCAAGAGATTAGAGGAGCAAAGAAGGGCGCAGGAACACTTGGTCAACTACGCTTTAATGACAGAGGTGATGCGTGCTGACGAACCCAAGTGTCTTGAAGAGGCACAGGGTGATGATAGGTGGATGGAGGCTATGCAGTCAGAGTATGGCTCCATAATGAAGAACAACACTTGGGACCTTGTGGATCGACCACCAAAACGCAAGGTAATCAGCACCAAGTGGGTGTACAAGACCAAGTACAAGTCCGACGGCACGTTGGATAAGTACAAGGCTCAGCTCGTGGCAAAAGGATTTGCATAGATACATGGTTTTGATTATCAGGATACTTTTTCTCCCATAGCTCGACTAACCACAATTCATAGTGTTTTGGCTTTAGCTGCCCAGGGAAGTTGGCCCGTGTTTCAGATGGAAGTAAAATCCGCCTTTCTGAATGGAGATCTCAAGGAGGAGGTATACATAGAACAACCACCAGGTTTTGAGATCCCCAGTTCAGAAGGTAAAGTCTATAAACTGAAGAAGGCACTTTACGGGCTGAAACAGGCCCCACGAGCGTGGTACCAGTGGATTGATGCCTACTTTTTGCAAAATGGGTTCAGGAGGAGCCCATTTGATGCAAATTTGTATATCTTTAGAGAAGGAGGCAGGAGTATGATCGTGGTCCTTTATGTGGATGACCTTGTCATAATAGGGAACCATGAAGAGAAGATCTCGCAGACAAAGCATTTGCTAGGAAGAGAGTTTGAAATGACACTGATGCATTTCTGTTTGGGGATTGAAGTTTGGCAAGAGCCAAAACAAATCTTCATCTCACAGCTGAAGTATGCTAGAGATATACTGAAGGCATTTGGCATGGCTAAGTGCAAGACAGTTGCCACCCCTATGGAGGTTGACGTGAAGCTCTCAAACGAGGATTCATCACCACTGGTGGATGAAGCAAAGTACAGAAGTCTTGTGGGCAGCTTGATTTACTTGTGCAACATGCGGCCAGACATTAGCTTTGCGACTGGTGTACTAAGCAGGTTTTCCAATAAGCCCGGGAGAACCATTGGAGGGCAAGGATGTAGGTACTAAAATACATCACACTTGATTATGGCATCACCTATACCAAGGGCAACATCTTGACGGGATTCTGTGACTCAAATTGGGCAGGAGCCGCGGACAGCAAGAGATCAGTGACAGGTTATTGTTTCTCACTTGGATCTGGAGCTGTGTCGGGTCATCAAGAAGTAACCCGCAGTTGCTCTTTCTTCTACTGAGGCTGAGTGCAAAACAGCATGCTTTGCTTCTTGTGAGGTAGTATGGTTGAGGAGGATTTTAGGGGACATGGGTGCAGTGCAAAACAAACCTACACAGTTATGTGACAATCAGAGTTGCATGGTGACTGCAAAGAACCCTGTGTTCCATGCTCGCACAAAACACATTGAGATTCAATATCACTTTGTACGTGAGCTCATCATGGATGGAGAGGTTGACTTGGTGTACTGTCTAACTACAGAGAATGCTGCGGAAATCTTCACGAAGGCTCTTGGAAGAGACTTGTTGGAGAGGCATCTTCATCGACTTGGCATTGGCCCGAAAAAGTAAGTTCACTTGCGGGTGGACATTGAGGGGGGGTGTTAGATATCAATGCTCCACTCTCATGTAGCTACGTGAGAACCAGCTAACTCTACTTGTAAGCCCCCCATATGAGGAGAAGGCATTTGAGTAGCTCGGTTATCCAGTAGGTCCTGGTTTGGACACCAGATGGGGGCCATGTGTGGCCTGATGGCTGGATGGAGTTGGTGGCACACTACCAACTAGGCTACATGCAATGCGGGAAGGCATCCCATGACTGACCACACAGAGGGTAGATGGAGCATTTCCCGAGGTAACCCACTCTCGGGTTGCGGGGCCCGTTTGGAGCCCCAGATGATCCCGGATGGGCTCTGCGCACCGGTTCTATCATGTGGTCAGTGGCCTACCAGTCGGCCATTTTGGGCGGACTGGGTCGATCACCCAATTGGGTCTAACCGATTACGACTGGTGGCTATATAAGAGCAAGCTCGTGAAGCCCATTTGATCACTGGCTACAGCAACTCTGATTCCTTAGCATCTAGCCTCCATCCTCTACTATTTCCAGCATGCCATCGAAGCTCCTCACATAGGAGCGCACGGTTGGGAGGCAGCGCCATCTATTGTGTCAGTTTTATAGTAATCAAATTTTTGATTCTCTATACTATCTGTTTTTCTCTCTTGCATACGAGATCCTGTTATCTGTTGAGCACAGACGTTGTATTATTTTCTTACAATTGCAACCTTTCCTGAATGGTGTAGTTCATATGTTCTGCAACTGGATTCTGCTCTAGAGTACGAGGGGACGTGAGCTCCCTCTTAATCCCACATGTATCATAGAAATGTTGAAAGTCATGAGAGATATACTCTCCACCATTATCAGTCCGTAGGCATTTAAGCATTCTACCTGACTGATTTTCAGCCAAAGCCAACCGTTTTTGAAATACCTGGAACACATCACTCTTCCGAGCTATAGCATAAGCCCACACTTTCCTAGTTGCATCATCAATGAATGTCACATAGTATTCAGCCCCGCCTAATGACCGTGTAGGCATGGGACCACATACATCTAAATGCACCAAATCAAGCCTTTCAAGCTCTTTCTTTCCCCTTCTTTTATGGGCTGATTTAGTCTACTTCCCATAGAGACAGTGCTCACAAAATTCAAAATCAGAAAAACTCAAATGCGGTACATAACCCAAATGGCATAAGAGTTTCATTCCATTCACTACTACACACGGACACGGATCCTATTGCGATGTTTACATACCGACGTTTAGTTCCCGCTTAGCACTAATCGTCGGTATAAAAAGCGGGTTTCGTAAATCGTTGCTATATAGCGACTATTGCTGAAAGTCGCTATATAGCGACACTGAGACAAAATATTATAGCGACGTTTTTACAGAGAGGTTTTTCTTTTTTTATAGGCCTTAAAAGTTAGTTTTTTCCAATGACAAATTTTTTTAAATTTTCATACATGTTTGAACTCATAGAGAATAAAAAAATGAGAGAATGTACATCAAGCCTTTGAAGCTCATATATTCATGTCCAAATTTGAGATGAGAAAAATCAAATAAGAGCATTTACATCAACTGTTTCATCTTGAGCCAAGTCTAAGGTGCCAAGCAAGTCTATCTCCAATTCTATACCGAGTTGATCTCCTATATCATCATCGTACTCTAGCATCGTACGTTCACCTAAAGGTATTTGATCATCTTCTTCAATAAAGCTTAAGTGTGGTGATCACTAACGCTCATAATTGCGTATTCTCAAACATTATTGATTGTATTACTAATCTACTTAAAGCCTTAGATATGGGTATACAAGAATACATAGATAGGCTACACAAAGACTTACTTACCTTTTCACGGGTTAGAACTAACGCATATGGGATTATCCAAAACCAATATGATTTCCTTGTAAACTTACCTAAACACATGTACTCTATTTTTACATTTGATATCACCTCATGCTATGAGGCCATCCCACATCATGGAACCGATAGTCTTGTCAAATCACTCCATAATTTTATTAAGATTATATAAACCCTTGGCTATTGTGGCTTCAAAAAACATAGAAAATCTTTTTTGCTAACAAAAAAAATGAAGGAATGTAGTCTTACTTTCAATACTTTCATTTCTTTAAATACCTTTGTTTTAGATAATTGCTTCTCTAAACATGGAGATAGGATATATATACAAATTAAGGGTATCCCCATGGGATATTCTTGTTTACCCTTATGGTGTAATCTTTATCTGGCTTGGTTTGAATTACAGTTTATTCAAAAACTATCTAAACTAAAACAATGGGATATGCTTAAATCTTTCCTTTTATCATTTAGGTATATGGATGACCTTCCATTTGTTAACAATGATTTTATCATAAAATGTCTTTCTCATAATAACCCTATAGTTCCTAATGACCCATATTGTATATACCCTTTGGATATTATTAATATGAAACCCACTTATGGCACTTGTTCTACCACTTTTCTCAATACTTCCATTACACTTATCAAACCTTATATTGGGGACTTTGAAACATGCACATGTTGGAAGAAGGATAAATTACCTTGCCCTAATATTTCTTTCATTCATGCAAATAGCAATAGGCCTAAAAGTTGTGCCTATAAAGTATGTATTTCACAGGTCTTACCACTTTTATATAATGCATCACATTTCACTTATGCCTATATTGATCTTCACAGATTGATTCATCTTTTTTAGGAAAATGGTTTTTAAACATTTATTATTATTACAATAAATATTAGATTTTTTATAAAAAATAACAAATTCCCAGGGTTGAAGTTTGACATCAGTGAACTTATTAAACTCTTAGGTGGGGGGTAAGCTCCACATAGTGGGCTTACCGCCCACTATGTGGGCCTTCCCCCAAGGATGTGGGTGGGCACACACACTAGCTACGTACACATACACATACACATTCACACATTTACTCACACACACTCTCACACACACCCAGACACATATACACACTTGTAAAGCATAATCATACACATTCTCACACACACACACACACACACACACATTTTATATACTTGATCATTCACAAGCATATGTAATGTTATACACATTGACATGCTTATTATGTGTTTCATGTACACATTATGACCCCTCATATAATACACATTCTATTAACATTTTATGTTGGTTGGATGTAGCTTACATAGGGATATGATGGCTGTATTTCTTGGTACGAAAGATGGTATGGTATTCAAATATCGATGTAACTGGCAGCTTCTTTCAATAAAACCCCCTTGTTTTCTTGTTCCTTTTATTGATCAACCTCAATTCTAAACATTCGAAACCTAGCCAATTCTTGGAATTACATGAATTTCTCTTAGCATGTAATTTTAATAATGATATTTATCCCAAGGACTCTACGCTTACACACAATTATTGTAAATATATGGCATACTTTTGCCTACTATAACAATATGTCTATCGTGAAATTTTTAGAAGATTAAAGGGGTTCCTCATTATAACTATGAATTTGCCCTATTTTACAATTTACTTCTAATATGTAACCATAGGAGTTTAAGTGGCTATACTTTCCCTAGTCATGTATTTGGTAAGGTTGGTAACCTACTAACAGTGCCTTTATTATTTGTGATAGCTAAAATACCCATACTTAGACTTAAACCCCCACTACATATGTCGCCTATCTCCATCTCTGCTGTGACATATGTTGCCACCTCTTTGAACCACCGTTCTTCCCAAGCATTGCCTCTATTCTATCCCCCTTTTGTATGAAACTTCCTCTCTATCCCTTACCTTTCTGCTTGGAGCTCCTCTTCTATGCAGTACCTTAGTCCAGCCTTTCTCTACATGATGGTTAGTCTTAAGCATCTCTTCTCGGTTGATTTGATACGTAACAGCCTTCGGTTTGCATCCCGTCTCTTATTTGGTGTTATTATGACTTTTTATTGCATGGCGGTTTGCTTAGATGTTGTCTACATTCCTCTCAGTAGCTTTGTGCACTTCATTTGCCTGTACCCTTAGGTTGGAGTTTTACTTACCTACTTTTACCTTGTTATCATCGAAGTTGTAGTGGTCTTAACTATTGTGTCGTCGATTTAATGGTGAGCTAGCTACTGCTATTACGAAGGTTTAGAATCTTCGTCTAAGTTGTAGGGGCCTTGTCGTCGGTATAGAGGTTGTAACAGTAGTATAGAAGACTTGGTAGTTAGAGAGGGAGCTTGATCTGCTCTTGGCTAGAGAGGTAGCCACTGTTGCAAGGCTCAATGTTTCCTCATTTGGAGCCTTGATGCTTCCCTGATGGGCATCACAGCTCTGTCTACTAACTCAAATCATTAGTCATGCCTTCTAATAGAACACCATTGTAACACATAAAATTAAGCATACTAACCAAAACATCCTAAATGACATGCCAAAATCCCTTATAAAATCCAACAATGATGCCATCTTGTTTTAGAATGTTCTCACAAGTCCTCTCCCATTCACTATCAACCATAGGGGAAGAATTATCAAGGATGCAATCGCAAAATCAATCCAACCATGATGTCTAGGTTGTGCAAGCTCTCTACAGGTTGTGAAGGTGATAGCTCATGCAATCTTATCTTAATCTTGCTAAATCTTGCTGCCAAAATTTAATGGCCCTTTAATGGGCTGCCACTTTTGAGATCCCCTCCTAATCCTCTTCCATCTTCCTCGCCATCTCCTTCTCCCCCATCCTCCATGATCCCCTCTTGCTAAATCAACACCCTCTCCACTTCTTCATCTTCCTCGCCATCTCCTTCCCCCCTTGTAGCCCCCATCGGGAGCCCAAAAGCAGAAGAGCTTCAAGATTGGCATGGAAGACGTGAAGGACCCCGGGATCCAGTCCAGATCTGAGGCAGAAATAAAGGATTAGCCTTGACGAGATGTGGCAATCTTCTTGCCCACATTTCTCCTCCTCCTTATTTGATCATCCACGGAAGTCCAGATCTAAGTCGCATAGATATCCGAGCTCTATGGTGAGTTGTGGCCAAGTTTCTCAATTGGTCTCCTGTCCCTTTCTTGTCACTTGTTCAAGAAGATCGTTCAAGAATATGTACAGACTAGCCGGGTTATCTCCCAACCATTATGTTATCTGGACTAGTTCTAATTCCTTATTCTCGGGAGCAAAAAACCAGGTCTGTAAATTTTGGCAAAGAGTTTTGACGGTTCACTCACCGAGTTATTTGTCCACCTGGTAAATCACGAACGGTCTTTGTGTCGCCTTAATCTTGCACTTAGGTATTAAAATAACAGGCAGTCTTACTTTCTTACTTTCTCATCCGTTTGAAGGACCTGTGCAGATTATTTGATTACGTGATTGACATGCTCGAAAGCGGCGTGCAATGGTCACGGTATAATCCACATCTTACTCAATTTGCCAGAAAACACAGTAGGCTTGTTTGATGCAGATTTCTATTTTCACTGGTTCGAATGGTGTGCTCGAAGGCCACCTCATGATTTCTTCTTATCCGAATCTACGCCTGGTATGTCATTGTCCTTTATAGTCTTTTATGCTCAGCGTCCTTACTACAATGCAGTAAGCTTAATCCTTGCATGCTACGTCGATCGGAAGATCTATCTTTGAAGTTCTAAAATCAGAATTGCAAAGCTCTCAGTCTTGTTTTCTTCTTGACATCTCTAGTTTCCACGGGAAGGAGCCGCTCTTCTGCTCTGTTTTGTTGTAGATTCACCCTTTGGAGTCATTGCGAGGGGTTAACTCTCCTTCACCTTCATCCTAAGACTTATTCTTTTTTTTCCCTGTTTTCAGCAAGCCTTAGTAGGTAGTGGTTAGTAGGTGAGGTTTGACTGGCCGGTCTTCATGCCTGATTAGTTTGTTTTCTTAGTGCAACCTAACTAGGAATGGCAAAATTGCATGATCTGTCTTTGAAGCTCTACAATTAGAAATCCCGAAAGTCTGAACTACTCGTGTTGAATCCTATTGTGAGCAAGACTAAAACTAAAAGGATACAAGCGGCGCAGCCGTGCTTAAGATGTCTCCCATCTCAAGTTTTTGAAAGAGAGAGATTAAATGGTCATTACAGTGTCGCATCCTTCGTTGTGGCGAATGCTGTTTCATCTAGTCCTTACTTACTGCTGGTATCGATGCTACCTGGAGCCATAGCCTACTTCTTGGTTGGTCTCCATTATGGAGTGGAACCTTTCATCTACTTTGTACTCACACATAGTCCACGAGTTGGCATCATTGATTGGGGATTGCTACTTCGATACAGTGAATCAAGAGAAGCTGTTAATTTTGTGAAGCGTACTTCAGATATGGATGATGTGACTTATAAGATCAAGAAGAGTACATCAATAAGACAAAATTGACTCCGGCCTTGGCAAGCTCTAGAAATAATCGAGCCTGAGAACACCAATGCTTACAGTAAAGAATCAGATGTGTTTGCCATGGGATACATGATTAAAGAGGTTATTAATTTTTATAAGGAGTGTAAGGAATACTACTTCAAAGAGGATTACACAAAACAGTCAGCATGGAGTGGCAAGTTGCCGCAGATTTATTTCAATGCAACTATCTATATGTTTGTGGAAAAACAAAATAGAATGACATTGGCCGAGATGAATAATCGACTAGCAAGATTTAACACTCAACCCCATGCCTGTTTGCGGCCTACAGTTGAGATGATGCCTCAGTTTTATTAATTCGATTTTATTATAAAGCTACTCTTGGACAATTATGTTTATAAACTATAATGTTACTCTTTCAATGCATTTTGAATACTAGTATATGCATCTATACTATTTGAATTTAATAAAGTATTATAATATATATTTTTAAAAAATTCTCAAATTTTTATCTTCGTGATGTAACTTCTTGCATTTTGAATACTAGTATATGTGTTTATAGTATTTGAATTTAATAAAGTGTAAAGTGTCTTAGAATGTATTTTTATTTTTTTTCAAAATTTTATAATTGTGTATTAATTTGGCAAGAGTTTGTGTTTATTATGGTTAAACTCAAACCCATGAGTCATGCATACAAATTTTTATTATAATGATTAAATTTAAACTCACCAGTCATGCACAAATTGGCAATCTAAATTTTGCAGGTCATGCACACACAGGTGGTGGAATCAGACATGTGGTGGATTCTCTCCTAGATGAACAAGAAGCAGTGAGCCTAGTTGTTACCATTGATGGTAAAACTCTCTTCAAGTCCACATTGGTAAGCCAATTTAATGGAAATCCCACACTCTCTAAAGATAGACTCACAAGGGTTCGCCAAGGAGTATACTACTCTAAGGAAGATATACCTCTTGCTACATCAAATGAGAACCTATTTGGAATAGGTTTTGATTGTGCCGTATTCTTTCACGAAGAACACAAAACAAGGAAAAGCAAAAGGAAATGCAATCCAAGATCTTTGCAAAAAAGAAAACACAAGCTATATGGTACCTTAGACGAGTTCAAAAAATGAGGAGAAAGGTTGATGGGGGGTATGTGGAATACAAAAGAGGGTTCAACCTTTCAGATAGACCTTTTGGAGTAGAAGTCCAGCTTGGGTGGTATCAAAAGGCAAAAGGATCAAGATGCTTCATATATGACCTTACAGACCTTAACATGATAAATATTGAGAGCGTAATTGCATTGGCAAACCTCACCTATGAGTGTAATAGCAATAAGTATATTTTAGATGAGAATGATTGGAATGTATTCAATGACTTTGTAAAGGGGCATTAAATGCACTTGGTAGGGGCTTCTTTGTAATCTTTCTAATATGATAAAAGCTTTATTACGATTATTACTATGCGATGAGTTTAGTTTGATTTGTCTTGATGGATTTTTTAAATTATTTTTTTGCAGGACCTTGAATCACAGAAGTGGATGATTTGCAACTGCTTGGGTACTTTTGTTTATATATATGCCATAAAGTAAGTTTGAAAATGCTATTTTAGCATCGGGTACAATGAGATGCTGTATGAATGTAACCTCTATGGTTTTAATACCATGTGGTTTGGTATGACTTAGTAAGGGTTTTCATGGAAGAAAAAAAGTGGAAAGATCTTCTATAAATGTGACAAAGAAGAATGATATTTCCATCTTTTGCTTCTCTAACAATCAAGACATGGAAAAAGTGGCAAGGCCAATCGTGAATGTGGCCGAAAGCATGGTGTTTTAGTTTTCTCTTCTCTACTCCTTCTCTAACAATAAAGACATGGAAGAAATTACTAAGTCTCAGATATACATTGTTTAAACAAGTTTCCAATATTCTTTCACATAAGAAAGCTCTAGATGTTTGTATTTGGCAAGAAATAAATATTATATATCATCATTGAATGCTTTGTAAAATTGGCTAATCTATCATCCCTTCTCCTAGTTGACACACCCATACATATGGTTTTGTAAAAAATTGAAAGATATAAAGCATTTATAAAAGTTTCCAATCTTTCATGTACTATTTTTATAAAGGTTGTTTCTTGAGCTCTTTATGTGTTTCAATTGACTTTGCACAATTATTTGCTCTTGGTGTATGGCACACATGATTTGTCTTGTTTGATATTTGTTCTCTTAATTTTTGCACAATAGTCTTTATTCTTTGTTTCTCTTGCCTTATGGCATCATCAAGACACAAACCCATCTTAAACTTATGCATTGCCCATTATTGCAGTCGGTACCTCAATTTTTTGTGTGTAGATTCAAATAATGCAGGTGATGTAGAGATCTTGCATTCTAAATATCTCATCCTACCTAAAGGGACTCCAAAAGTAGTAGTGCATGACACATAAGGACTTTTAAAATTCCTCTAGGAAAATAAATATACTTACACAAGGGGATTTATAAATTTTCCCAAAATTTACAGAGGGGATACTAGGAAATATTACAAATATGTTACATAGGGATTTAGAAAAGAACCCTTGAACACACGTGATATAGACATATTACACTAAGTGACCCCCCCGAGTATTTCAATCACACATGAAGCGAGTGGAAGCACTGCCCCAACAAATCTGCAAGCCATGAATGAGGGTGATCATTTGTAAGGAATGCAAAGGTTGTGGTCATCATGAAACTAAGTGTTGTGCATATTTGATACGAGTTCACCGACTTCAAAACATCATCAGAAATGTCCTTAAGGACATTGCTCAAAAGAAGGATGCCAGACCGCCCACCCCTTAAAGAAATAGCATGGCGATTAGAAGATTTGGAGGAAGCTGAAGGTGATGTGCAAGCTCTCCAACTGTTGACATTTGTAATGGCATTCTTGTTTGCCTTGATGAACAACCTCATGCACTGCCGTGTCTCTAACCCTCACTTGTAAAGATGGATGCAATGTCATGCCTCGACCAATAAGGATTGGTCCTTTCAAGATTGTTTATGAGCTATTCTATGCTGAAGATTCTTCTCGTACAGTATTTCACAATACACCAGTCACACCCTACCTTGCCTATGTGTGCTTTGTGGATGTATCTTCACCTGATTTTCAATTCAAGCTTCCTCTTTCTATTGTTTGTCAATAGATAAGCCTCATTTCGCCTCTCTCTTTTCCATTTTCCAAGCATGGAAGACATTCCCGTGTTCTGTGGATGGGTTGAAGAAAATCCAAGTGAGTATCTTATGGCCTTCAAGCACCGTTGTGTTTCTCTCAACTTTCTTACTGAAGAAAGATGGCTATTGGTTCTTCCCACATTTCTAGAGGGTTTGGCTCAAGTGTGGTATGAGAAGCAGGCCGAAGATGTTTGCCAAAGTTGGCCAAGGTTGATAGCAGCTATGATTGAGTATTTCGGCAAAGAAGAGGAGCCGGAGAATGTGTACCTGCAGGTGGCAAACGTGAAGCAGTCAGAAGGGGAGATGACGTGTCGATATGTGGAAGCTCTCCAATTGTTGACATTTGTAATGGCATTCTTGTTTGCCTTGATGAACAACCTCATGCACCGCCGTGTCTCTAACCCTCACTTGTAAAGATGGATGCAATGTCATGCCTTGACCAATAAGGATTGGTCCTTTCAAGATTGTTTATGAACTATTCTATGCTGAAGATTCATCCCGTACAGTATTTCACAATACACCAGTCACACCCTACCCTGCCTATGTGTGCTTTGTGGATGTATCTTCACTTGATTTTCAATTCAAGCTTCCTCTTTCTATTGTTTGTCAATAGATAAGCCTCATTTTGCCTCTCTCTTTTCCATTTTCTAAGTGTGGAAGACATTCCTATGTTCTGTGGATGGGTTGAAGAAAATCCAAGTGAGTATCTTGTGGCCTTCAAGCACCGTTGTGTTTCTCTCAACTTTCTTCTCAGGGGGGTCACTATGTATAAACCCTCTATATCACGTGCGTTCAAGGCCTATATTTAAAGTCCCTTATCTGTAAAAAATTTCATTAATAAAATGTACCCCTTTTCTATACAAATCTGTAAATTTTCCCAAAACTATTTTAAATAGTCCCTTATGTATATTTATTTCTATAAATTTTAGAAAAAAAAAAATCCTTCTGTTGAACTCACGTGATAGGGTTACATATGATGAGTGACCCCCCCGAGACTTTCTTACTAAAGAAAGATTGCTGTTGGTTCTTCCTATATTTCTAGCTCGGGGGGGTCACTCATTATATGTAACCCTATCACGTGAGTTCAACAGAAGGATGTTTTTAATATCTAAATTTAACAAAAGTTAATTTACATAAGGGAGTATTTAAAACAATTTTCAAAAAAATTTACAGATTTGTATAGAAAAAGGGTACATTTTATTAATGAAAAATTTACAGATAAGGGATTTTAGAAATATGCCTTGAACGCACGTGATATAGAGGGTTTATACATAGTGACCCCCATGAGATTTCTAGAGGGTTTGGCTCAAGTGTGGTATGAGAAGCAGGCCGAAGATGTTCACCAAAGTTGGCCAAGGTTGACAGCAGCTATGATTGAGTATTTTGGCAAAGAAGAGGAGCCGGAGAATGTGTACCTGCAGGTGGCAAACCTGAAGCAGTCAGAAGGGGAGATGACGAGTCGATATGTGGATCGAGCGACCATGCTCCTAGACCATTTAATTGCTACACAGGATAACAATGCTGGATTTTGAGCTAGAATGACTTAGCATGTGCTGGGCTACCTTGTAGCAGGAGCAAATGATGAATTCCACCTCAAGCTTAAATGGGAGAATCCAGAAACCATGGTGCTAGCACAAGAGATGGCTCATAAGTTTGATAAAGTTTAGTTTGACCCCGCTTCAAAGAAGATGATTGTCCCTCCGCAACCCCCTCAATCCTTGCAACAACAATCTGGGGGGTCCAACTCAGGGGCATACTCCCACCTCTCATCAGGGACATATCCACCGCCTCCACCTCAAATGTATGGTCCTCCCTTAGATGCATACCCTCAACAAGGTGTATATCCTCACCCTCTGCTGGGAAGATTTCCCCAGCCTCGCCCATGAGCCCCCCTCCTTTCTACTCCCTCGGCCCCTCCAGTTAAAGAGGCCCCTCCTGCAAAAGAACCTAGAGTCAATGACCTAGCCAAGGCCCTGAATGATCTTCGGCTCGAGAGGGTGGGCATCAAAAATCAAGCCAATTGCCCTCCAAGAGAATGTGCCAATGTTGTATGCTATGAGTGCCACCAGAAGGGGCATTATTGCACCGAGTGTCCCAATATTCTAAGGGTGAATCTTCTAAGTAAAGTAGGCTCCGAGGATTCTGATGTAGAGATCCTGGGAAGAGAAGTCATACAACCTCGGACCCCTCTCCAAACCATGGACCAGGCCGCCCCAGGAAGAAGGTCTCCTTCTCAGAGCTTTCAGATGCTGAGATGGCAGACCCACCAACAGAGAAGACTAAAAGATCTCGCAGGAGTAAGTGGTTGCCTTCGGATTTCCCTATCGGCTTAGGGCAAGAAGACTATTCGGTCATTCAGGACCTTGCTCATCGTTCTTTGAGCATCACTCTTCCTCAACTAATAGTAAATTTAAGCCCTAAGGTGAGACGTGAGTTGCAGCAAGGGCTGTCAACAAGGAAGAGCAAGAAAAAGGGAAAGGTACGAGAGATTTCTTCTATCTCTGAAGAAGTTGATCAGCACCCGCATATAGTAGATGTCATCATAGATAATTGCCATGTCAAAATTGTGCGTGTTGATGGGGGAGTTGCATGTAATATCATGGTGCCTCGTATCATGAAGAAGTTGAATTTGAAATGCACAAGGCATTCCTCCACTCGAATCAAGGTAGCCGATGGTCGACAACTCGCCACCCTGGGACTCAGCGAGCATTTTCCCATCACTGTCAATGGATTGACCACCACCGTCAATTTCTATGTAGTGGACATTGAAGATGCAGGCAGGAGTTACCCAACCATACTAGGGAGACCGTGGTTGAGAAAGAGTGATGCAGTCAGCTATTGGAAGACAGGACACATGTCTTTTGGTGCTTCAAAGGAGAAGAGCCCAGTGCAACCTAGTGCCACTGAACTAGAGAGGAAGAAGTTTACATGATCCGACCCCGCCACCCACAAAAAGGTTAACAGCCAGTCCTCAACAGCTCGAATCTATGCTTTCCCCAGACCTCACTCCAAGTGAGAAAGATGAGTTTCTAGAAATGTTCAAAGGTTTCCCTGACCTCTTTGCAACTAGCTACCACCACCTTCGCCATGTGACTGCCACATGTGACTGCCATAGAACACAAGATAGAGCTAAAGCTTGATGCTAAGGCAGTGGCTTAGAAGTTTCGGAGATTAGGGCCCCTACAGACCGATGCTTTGTACTCAGAGTTGCAGAAGCTTGTAGAAGCTGGGTTTATTATTCCGGTTCACAATACTGAATGGGTTTCACCAGTGATAGTCATCCCAAAGAAAAACAACAAGTGGTGGGTTTGCATCGACTATAAGAAACTCAATGTGGCCACCAAGAGGGACCATCATCCTCTGCCCTTTCAAGACCTCATTCTTGAGAAGGTAAGTAGTCATGAGATGTATACTTTCTGTGATGGTTACTTCGGGTTTTATCAAATTAGAATTGCTGAAGAAGATGTGCTTAAAACCACATTTGACACACCTTGGGGGACATTTGCATTCAAAGTAATGCCATTTGGCCTCACCAATGCTCTTGCTACCTTTCAAAGATTTATGCAGTTGGTGTTTGCTCCATATTTGGGGGATTTTTTGGAGGTGTTTTTAGATGATTTTTGTATATTCTTAGCACGTAAGGAGCATGTCATGAAGGTTAGGTTGGCCTTACAAAGGGTCAATGATGCAAATGGTAGTCTCAACCCTAATAAATGCACCATTGGAGCCACTCAAGGGAGGTTACTGGGACATATTGTCTCATTCGAGGGCATCAAGCCTAACCCCAAGAAGGTAGAAGCCATCCTCAAGCTCTCCCCACTAACAACCAAACGTCAGGTATGCTCATTTGTCAATCTAGTAGGATACTATCACTGCTGCATTCATCAATATGCTACTTTGACACGACACATGACTATGCTATTAAAAGATGGGGTTGATTTCTCTTGGGATGAGGATTGTGATCATGGGTTTGCACAAATCAAGAATGCTCTGGCTTCAGAACCCATTCTACGCAATCCTGATTGGTCAAAGACTTTCTATATCAATCCTGGGTTTGGTGAGCACACTCTGGTGGGTATTCTTCTCCAGCAAGGGGAGGATCGGTTCATGTATCTTGTTCGATTTGCTTCTCGACAATTTCTCAAAACTGAACGACGATACTCTGAGGCTGATAAGCATGCCTTGTCTTTGGTGTTTTGCATTGAGAAATTTAAGCATTATGTGGCTAGAAAGTCCTTCATTATAATCTCTAGCAATGGTCTTGCAAAGCAAGTTCTTCAATCACCAAATCCCATGGGCCGGTTGGCCGAATGGTTGGCAGTTCTACAAGAATATGATTTTTCTTTCAAAATTGCAAAAGGGGGTTGTTCCAACTTGAAAAATGCTTTCATTGATTTAGAGGAGTGCCTCGATGTAACCCTTGTAGTGGCCATACAAGTTGGGGATCCATGGTATGGTGGTATCTACAGGTTTCTGACTGCTTTCTCCTTTCCTTCGAAAAGTACTAGCTATGAGAGAAAGAAGATCCGAAGAGATAGTAGGCGCTACACTCTCTTTGATGGGGTCTTGTACCGTCAAGGCATGGATGGGGTACTAAGATGGGCCATTGATGCAGATGAAGTGCCTAAGGTATTGAAGCATTATCATGATGGATTTTGTGGAGCCCACTATGCGAGTGACTATACAACTAAGAAGATTTTATATGTTGGATATTATTGGCCGACCTTGTTCAAGGATGTCACTTTGTATTGCAAAACCTGTGAACTATGCCAATTCTTTGGTAGGAAGGATTTGCATCCTAGGCAACATCACCCAGTGATATCCAGTTTCAAAAGTGGGGAATAGATTTTGTCGCGGGCCCTTGCCCCTGACTGCCTGCAAAAAGAAGTATCTTTTGGTAGCCACTCAGTATGTCACTAAGTGGGTTGAAGCTATCACCCTCCCCACTGCAAATGGTAAGGCAGTTTCAAATTTCATGTTTGAACGTATCTACACAAGGTTTGGGACACCCATGGAAATAGTATCTGATAATGGGAGTCCATTCTTAAATGAAGCAGTGGAGTTGCTCATGGATCGCATGGGTATTGATCATCGCACTTCTAGCATCTATTATCCAGCATCCATGGGTCAAATGGAGCGGACCAATGGCCTTTGTAAAACCATGGGAAAAATGGCCACACGAAACAGGAGCTAGTGGGATCAGAAGGTCACTGAAGCCATGTGGGCTTACAACATCAGTCATAAAATGTCTACAGGTCACACTCCTTTTGAGTTGGTGTATGGTACTAAGGCAGTGTTACCACTAGAGATAGAGATTCCGGCCTTGAGATTGGCACAAGAACAGAGGATGACAGAAGATGAACATGTAGAGGCCAGATTGGTACAACTTGAGAAGTTAGATGAAACCCGACGCCTTGCACTACACCAAACAGAGATCCAAAAGAATCGACAAAAGGCCTGCTTGGATGCTAAGATTCACAAGGGATGGGAAACACACTTTGCTGAGGGGGATGTTGTGCTATGCTTTGATAACAGATTGGACCACCAAATGGATAAGAAGTTTCTGCCACTCTGGACCAGTCCATACAAAGTCATCAAGGAACGTAGCAATGGATCTGTACAAGTTCAGGAGCTGCATGAGCCATATGGCAAGAAGGTGGTCAGCAAGCATTATCTCAAGCCTATCTCAAGCCCTTCTTTGTGCGTGATGGTCCCAGGCATGGAAATGCTGTGCATTCCTTGCGGGGGGGGGGGCTGTTATGGATAAATTTGACCAAAGTAAAAAGGCATAAATATGAGTGTGTGCTTGTATGTGTGGCAATAGTATAATAAAATATGGAGTGCATAGGGCCCAGGGTTGAGGTGGCAGGGCATGACCATGTGCCACCCTTCCACGTAAGAGGATCCATAAGGTGTGTTGTACATAATCCATGGTAGTAATATTATAAAATGTTAAGGTGGCATGGCTCCTCCATGTGCCACCCCTCCACCTAGGCAGTCCCATGCCTGCATTTAGTGAGATATGGCCCGAATCCATGGGAGAAGTAATATAAAATAGGTGGAGATGGATGTTATATTGGGTTATTCCCTCCATGTAGGATAGGCCCATGTGGGGGAGGTATACAAGGTCCAAGAGTGCAAGTTAAATAATGGGGAAAGTAGGATGAGGTGGCAAGATTCCTTGTGCCAACCCTCCACTTGTCCTCCTAGATGTTTGAACGTATTATAAAATTGGGAAGAGACCAAGGGAGTATCATAGACTTGGGATATGGGAGTTGATATATGTGGAAAAATGTGGCCAAGCGTTATCGCACACAATTGAGAGTGCGTAATCGCCTAGCCCACATGGGAGACTCCTCCACACACACCATGCATGTGGGAGGATGCATTTATTGGGAGAGACCCTCTCTCTTGGCTATAAAAGGAGGGGGCTATTCCTTGATGGGACACGCTCATTCTTGTAAAGCCACCTAGCTAGTACTTTAACATTTCCCCCTCATCCTTCCTTTCAAATAAAGCATGACCCTCTTCCCTTGATGTCTCCATCTCTACCTTCCTCCTCCCATGTACATACTCCTCTTTCCCCTCTCCCTCTCCCCTTGTGCCATAGTCTCCCTCTTCTTTCCCTCCCCTCTTAATCCCTTTTCCCCACCCATGTTACCGCTCCTCCCCTCACGTTCCCTATTCCTCTATGGCATTGGAGCGTTGCCATACCTATCCTCTAGCCTCTTGTCTTGATTTCTTTTCTGGCTAATAGTGCCCATGCAACTGGTTGCATTTCTACAAGCATGATCACTCCCCTCATTCATAGGGACATCATGTACATCTACGGCTTGAAAGAATAGGGACTCAAGAATGCATCGAAATCCCTTCATGATAGTCACCACTTGCTGAGTTGATATTCCCCTCTAACAAGCGGTTTGAATTTCACCTACATGGCCACTACGTTGTACACTGGAATGTTTTAGAACTCTCCATCCATGGGAAGATAGAGATGACCATAGATGAGCTCGACTATTAGTGTCCGTGGACCACTTAGAGTGTTCACTTGATCTCCCTCTACTAACTCTTTACATAGCTGGATGGCCTGTGGTGGGTGAAAGACAATTCTCACCCAATCAATACTTGAGAAGCTACAAATCCATATCTCATGCAACCAACTTTGATGTGCTCATAATTCAAGGAAATGAGAGGAGAGAGCATGACAAGCTACACTAATGACATCACCATATGAGATGAAGCTTATACATATAAAAATATAAAATAACATACAAGATAGAGCTAAATTTTATAAATAAAAAATATAACCTAAATATATGAATACAAAATATAAGTAGATTAAGTAATATAAAAAATAAGTAAAATAAGCTATTGTAAAATATAAATAAAATCTAAAAGTACAAACTATACTAGAATAGCTAATATAAAATATAAATATAAATATAAAATATAAAATATATCTACAATGAAAATGCAAATACAACTTTTAAATTAATAATTACATAGATATAATTAAACTATGTAACAATAAATAGCATATGTAAACTACCTACGAATACATAAGCAACGTATATAACTTAAATAGAATCACTATAGAAGCATAAATATAACCCTAAGCGTAAGACGTTCAATGGCTTTAAATCCTAAACCCAGAGTTTTCGATGGCCTACCAAAGTACATTCGAGCACTAACCCTAAGACCTTATACTTTTGAGCACTAACCCTAAGCCCTAGACTTTTGAGGGCTAACCCTAAGCCCCAAGTTTTGGATGGCTAACCCTAAACACCAAGTACCTTTGAGCCCTAATCCTAAAACCTTAACCCAAATTACTAAGAATTATGTAAGTGTGGACCCTAAACCCGAGGATTACCAAAAAGCGAGCCGTGGGAAGTGATCCAAGCAGTAAAAGTGAGCCAAGAAAACCCGATCCAGTCAGGGTTATGGTGGCTGACCATACAAAAGGATGCTCGATGATTTGCAAAAAGTTATGACCTTTGCCAACGGTTGGGACAGCCCACACTGATCGAGACCGCATGCCACTTAATCCCATCTTGCCTCTGGAACCATTTCAGAAATGGGGCTTGGATTTCATGGGTCCATTGAAGCCCATAGTGGCCCGCACAAGGAATTGCTACACTCTGGTAGCCATGGATTATTTTACCAAATGGGTGGAAGCTTGGGCCTTGTGGGACAACACCGCAAAATCGGTCACAAAGTATCTATACCATGATGTGTTCACTCAGTTCGGGTGTCCAATTGAGATTGTCAGCGACAGGGGGACTAACTTTGTCAACAAAGTCATCAAGCGGATGAATGCTTTTTGTATGGTGATTCACAAGAAGTCTTCCCCCTATTATCCGCAAGTGAATGGATTGGTAGAGTCTACAAATCATACCTTCAAGCGGATCATGTCGCTAGTGGTGAATGAGCACCGCACGGATTGGGATGAGAAGTTACTGGCAACATCATGGGCGTACCGCACATCATTCAAGGTGGCCATGGGGTTGACTCCTTTTAAGTTGGCGTTTGGGCTGGAAGCAATCACGCCGATCGAGCATATTGTTCTGAGTCTGAGGGTTGTGGTGGACGATAGGCTTCTTCTGCATGACTCTATGGTATTCCGGTTGGATATTCTAGACCAATTGGATGATTTGCAGCTGGAGAGCTATTATCTCACATTGGAGGTTCAAGCATGGAACAAGCGAAGGGTGGATTTGGCTTCCAAGAAGATATATTTTGAGCACGGGCAGCAGGTTCTTCTGTTCAACACTTGCCTTGGAAAAATGCCGAGGTTCAAGTTGAAATTGTGATGGTCAGGTCCATTCTACGCTTTTCATGATTGTGGACCGACATCGTTTTATCTTATGGATTTGCAAGGGCACGTACTTCCACATCCAATCAATGGGTTTCGGCTTCATCCATACCATCATGATGACAGTCTTCAGTGCCCATTCCCCATCTCTAATGAGGCATAGATTTCTCGGGTTGAGGTGGAGGCAGCCGAGCTATTGCATGAGGACACATGGCAGAAGGGTGGATTTGGCTTCCAAGAAGAAATCTTTTGAGCGTGGGCAATTGGTTCTTTTGTTCAACACTCGCCTTTTAAAAGAAGAAGGGGTTCAAGTTGAAATTGCGATGGTCAGGTCCATTCTGGGGTGGACCAACATCATTTTATCTTGCGGATTTGCAATGGCACATACTTCCACATCTAGTTAATGGGTTTCGGCTTCGTCCATACCATCATGATGGCAGTCTTCAATGCCCATTTCCCATCTGTAATGAGGCACAGATTTCTTGGGTTGAGGTGGAGGCGGTAGAGCTATCGCATGAGGACATGTGGCAGAAGGGTTCGCAGCATCCATACCATCATGACAGCAGTCTTCTATGAGCTAGTCTCCATGCAATGCACTGTCATTAGGGTGGGATATTAGCAATCTGAATTACAAATCTTGAGCAATTGTTTGCATGTACTAGTTGCTTGTTGCTTTCTCTTCATCGCACTTCTAGTTCTCTTGAGTGCATTTGCCTTTTAGCTCTCATCGGTGTCCATTCTTATCTTTTTTCTTCTCCTTCGTCTCACCATGGGAATGGCTCATGCTCAATTTCTTCCTCTTCTTCCGTTGGTGAGTGGAGAATTAGGGTTTGGACAAGGGTCATGTATAAGAGACAACATTTTGGCTTTGGAGCTCATTGTGCATTATGGAAAATACCAGCTCTTTTGCTTCCAAGATTTGGTGTCTTGTATCTACTCCCTCCTTATTGCTTCTATAGAATTTCATAGCATGTGGTGCAAATGGGAAGAAGACATCCAATTTGGAAAAAACAAAGATGAAGTTGAGGATGATGAGTGAGCTCAAGCCATTCACTTGGAAAAAATCCTTGTCCACAGTATTGACAAGTTCTCAATGGCAAAGCAAAAGTGGGATCAACTGGAGAAGCTATAATGGGTGAAAGGTAAAAGCTAAACTATTGCACTGAAAATTGGGTTTTTAGCATTGATTTTACTTAAGGAGACCTTAGTACATTTATTTCTTGCATGAAGGGGCTTATGGCCCAATAAGCATTAGTGAATGCTAAAAATGCAGATGAAGATGCTATTGCGGTACTTCTTAAAGTTGTGGCCAAACCATATGCTACATTGGTCTCAACTCTAAAGAATGTTCCTGATCCTATTCATCTTGTCTCTCCTTAATGAGGAGAAATTAATCAAGTCTACTATAGCATCCACATTGGGCACCTCAGGTATTATTAATGAAGCTACCAAAGAAACTCTTGGTCAAAGAGGAATACAGCGTAACAACACATGTGAGTTGGAAAAACTTAGGATGCGCTTCTTGTAGTCAATTTCGCTACTTAACTTTTTAGCTTCCTTAACCTACTTCAACTATACACGTGGCTCTCATCTAGCAAATAATCAACATTGTTGTTGCCAACAATGGGGTGAATTAACACGTTTGAGGAAAGCTTTTTCTATTCTTGATTAGGTGTGGTGTAAATGAGATTGGGAGATAAATTGGGCATGAGTTTACCCAAAATGATCATATTATGTTGGTTTATGCATATAGAAATTGAAGGATGGTGGCCACATGGATATCAATTCTTATCCCTAGATCCATGAAACAAATTATGGTAAGATTTTAAAAAATATTTCTATAGATTCTTGAACATCTTTCTTGTGAAGGATGGTGGCCACATGGATTTCAATTCTCATCCCTATAGCAATGATACAATTTATGGTAAGATTTCAACCATAAACATTCTTCTAATAAATGAAATTCATCTAAATTTTTTCATTGGTATCAAGAGACTTTGCTGCCTACCATACGTTTGTGAGGACACAACAGAAGCTGAGAGGGAGAGAGGGAGCTTGAGAGACACAAGTTTTTGGTGGGTGCAGAACACCCTTATCTTCTATTTCATCCATATATATATGTGTTTGAGTATTGTACATAACCGACGTTAAGGTATAGTGGCCTTTAACCCCCACAACCTCCCACTTAAAGGCCAATGTGCCTTTCAGGGAGAACAACCAATGAGCATACTATCCAATGCCCATCAATACATGACAATACTCAAACCGTTGACTAGGTAGACTCTCTGTCAGCATATCTGCAAGGTTATCATCTGTATGAACCTTGACAAGCTCTATGCACTTGTCCTCAAGTACCTCCCTGTGATAAAATGGTACCTGACCCCAATGTGTTTGGTCTTTGCATGAAAGACCAAATTCTGTGCTATAGTTGAATAGCACTCATGGAATCACTATGCAATGTCGGTACACCTGTATGAATCCCCAAATCTCTCACTAGCCGATCAAGCCATATAGCCTCCTTTGCAACCCTCTGTGGCTGAAACATACTCAGCCTCTGTGGTAGACAAAGCAATGCACTTCTGTGCATGAGAGATCCACAACATTGCACCACCTGCAAAGGTGAACACATAACCAGAAGTGGATCTCCTGCTATCCACATGCCCTGCATAGTCAAAATCTATGTACCCAAATACACGCATCTCTCCTTTGCCAAAGCTGATACACACCTCCATAGTATCTTTATGTACCTCATGATGCACTTAACTGCCTCCCAATGCCTCTTTCCTGGATTAGCCATATACCGGCTAACAACTCCCACTGCAAATGCAATGCCCGGTCTAGTAGCTATCATAGCATAGATAAGACTCCCAACCGCTGATGCATATGGAACCTTGGCCATCATGGCCCTCTCCTCATCTATCTACCTGGCTTAGTTTCACATATAGAGGCAATGGAGTACTTGCTGCCTTCCCCCCCTCCATATTGAAACGTTGCAACACTTTTATAACATACTCCTTCTGTGAAAGCCAAAGGAGTTTCCTACTCCGGTCACGCGTGATGCACATAACAAGAATATGACTTGCAGGTCCCAAATCCTTCATGTCAAAGGCCTCATGCAACTTGGCCTTCAATGCATCAAGCTCATAAGGTTCTTGCTAGCCAATAACATATCATCCACATAAAGTGCTAGGAGTATCAAGCTATTATCCTGAGACCTTTTAGTGTAGAGGCAGTGATCAATCTCACTTCTTCTAAGACCCTGGGACGGAATAAAAGCATAAAACTTGTGAAACCATTCTCTAGGAACTTACTTAAGGCCATAAAGACTTAAAGACTCTTTTTCAGCTTGCAAACCAAATGCTCTTTGCCCTTTTCTTCAAAGCCTTCTAGCTATATCATGTAAATTTCCTCGGGGGGGGTCACTATGTATAAACCCTCTATACCACGTGCGTTCAAGGCCTATTTCTAAAATCCCTTGTCTGTAAATTTTTCATTAATAAAATGTACCCCTTTTCTATACAAATCTGTAAAATTTTCCCAAAATTATTTTAAATAGTCCCTTATGTATATTTATTTCTGTAAATTTTAGAAATAAAAAATATCCTTTTGTTGAACTCACGTGATAGGGTTACATATGATGAGTGACCCCCCTGAGTAAATTTCCTCATGCAAATCCCCATGCAAGAAAGTGTGGTCATCTGCATAAGTTCCATATCCTCTATTGCCACAAGTCCAAGTACACATCTAAGTGTGGTCATCTTCACAACCGGAGAGAATATCTCATCAAAGTCCATACCCTTCTCTTGCTTGAACCCTTTAGCAACCAAACGAGCCTTGTACTTAGGCACATCATCACCTGTGACCTTCATCTTGTAGACCCATTTACATGTCAATGCTTTATTTCCATGTGGCAAAGAAACCAAGTCCCAAGTCTTATTCTTTATGAGTGAACTCATCTCTGATTGCATAGCATACTCCCACTTGCATTGATCCTCGCACATCATAGCCTCTCTGTAGCAAGAAGGCTCCCCGCAATCAGTAAGCATCACATAGTCTACCCCTGGAACAAATCTCTTAGGCAGTCTAGACACTCTAGATGCTCTTCTCAAGGGCATTTCAGCTGCTGTCCCACCTATATATCAGCCACATTTGGCTCATCATTGCCACCAATAGATGATCCATCATCTGCCCTTGATTGTGTACTTGTGCGAATACCTGGTGGCACCATTTCTTGCACATTCGGTGCATGGACACCTTGATGTTTATCAACATATGTGGGTGGATTCACATCCTGGAAAGTGATTCTCCTCATTTCCACATCCCTCATGAGTGTCTTATGCATCTTCTTCTCATTGAAAACCACATCATGGCTTCATATGATTTTCTTTGCTTCTGGATCCCAGAGACAATAGCCCATCTCTCCACTTTCACCATAACCCAAAAAGATGCATTTCTTAGACTTAGGATCAAGCTTCTTCTGAAGCTCTTTTGGCACATGTGCATATGCCTCACACCCAAATATATGCAAATGCGAGTAAGAGGGCTTCTTGCCACTCCATGCCTCTTCAGGAATACCACCATCCAAACTCTTGCTACTTTATGATGCTGATCGACCACTATAGTAATAGGATATGGATATACTTCCTGAAGACTAAAGATGAGGCTTTTAGTAAGTTCAAAGAATGGCATGTAATGTGGAGAAAGAATCGGGGAGGAAGGTGAAGAAGTTGAGATCAGACAAAGATGGAGAGTTCACTTCAAGTGAAGTCGAAAGTTACTGCAAAAGTCACGGGATCAAGAGGTAGAAACCCCCGCCACATACATCACATCAAAATGGAGTAGCAGAATGCAAGATGTGCATCATCTGCGAAATGGGCAGGAGTATGATGAAGGGGAAAGATTTGCCAAAGACTTTCTGGGCTGAAGCATGTAACACGGCAGTTTACATTCTGAATCATAGCTACCCGAAGGCTGTGAACGGGATGACTCCATTGTACGCCTTTTTTGGTAAGAAACCTTGAACTGCATATTTCAGAGTTTTGGATGTGACTGTTTTATGCATGTCCCTGATGCTAACAGGACCAAATGGGAACGAAAGAGCCGGAAGTGTATTTTCTTGGGCTACAGTGAAGAGGCAGAGGGTTACCGTCTCTATAACCTTTTTACCCAAGAAGGTAATAGTAAGTCGCGATGTGGTCTTCTCAAAACAGCCGCATCAAATGGAGGAGGATGCTTCCTTCCCAGACAACTAGGACCAGGATATCCATCCAGTACAACCAACAATAGCAGACCGAACTCCCCCAATGGTGCTTGGGAGGATTCAAGATAAAGAAGAGGAAGAAGAGCCTACAAAACCACAATGGCAATGGCCATTTTCGAAGTGGGTAAGGCAGCTTTTGGATGGCAGAGAACCTCCAGCCATTGAGGAGGAACCACCCAAACACCACCGGTCCAAGAGATTAGAGGAGCAAAGAAGGGAGTAGGAACACTTGGTCAACTACACTTTGATGACAGAGGTGATTCGTGCTGACGAACCCAAGTGTCTTGAAGAGGCAGAGGAGGGTGATGATAGGTGGATGGAGGCTATGCAGTCAGAGTATGGCTCCATAATGAAGAACAACACTTGGGACCTTGTGGATTGACCACCAAAACGCAAGGTAATCGGCACCAAGTGGGTGTACAAGACCAAGTACAAGTCCGACGGCACGTTGGATAAGTACAAGGCTCAACTCGTGGCAAAAGGATTCGCACAGATACATGGTTTTGATTATCAGGATATTTTGCTCCCGCAGCTCAACTAACCACAATTCACAGTGTTTTGGCTTTAGCTACCCAGGGAAGTTGGCCCGTGTTTCAGATGGATGTAAAATTCGCCTTTCTGAATGGAGATCTCAAGGAGGAGGTATACATGGAACAACCACCAGGTTTTGAGATCCCCAGTTCAGAAGGTAAAGTCTGTAAACTGAAGAAGGCACTTTATGGGCTGAAACAGGCCCCACGAGCGTGGTACCAATGGATTGATGCCTACTTTTTGCAGGAGCCCATCCGATGCAAATTTGTATATCTTCAGAGAAGGAGGCAGGAGTATGATCACGGTCCTTTATGTGGATGACCTTGTCATAATAGGGAACCATGAAGAGAAGATCTTGCAGACAAAGCATTTGCTAGGCAAGAGCCAAAACAGATCTTCATCTCACAGCTGAAGTATGCTGGGGCATTTGGCATGGCTAAGTGCAAGACAGTTGGCACCCCTATGGAGGTTGATGTGAGGCTCTCAAACGAGAATTCATCACCACTGGTGGACGAAGCGAAGTCCAGAAGGCTTGTGGGTAGCTAAGCAGGTTTTCCAATAAGCCCGGGGAGAACCATTGGAGGGCAAGGATGCAGGTACTGAAATACATCAAAGGCACACTTGATTATGGCATCACCTATACCAAGGGCAACATCTTGACCAGATTTTGTGACTCGGATTGGGCAAGAGACGTGGACAGTAGGAGATCAGTGATAGGTTACTGTTTCTCACTTGGATCTGCAGGTCAGCAAGAAGTAACCCACAGTTGCTCTTTCTTCTACCGAGGCTGAGTACAAATCATCATGCTTTGCTTCTTGTGAGGCAGTATGGTTGAGGAGGAATTTTAGGGGACATGGGTGTAGTGCATAACAAGCCTATGCAGTTATCATGTGACAATCAAAGTTCCATGGCGATTGCAAAGAACCCTTTGTTCCACGCTTGCACAAAACACATTGAGATTCAATATCACTTTGTACGTGAGCTCATCATGGATGGAGAGGTCGACTTGGTGTACTGTCTGACTACAGAGAATGCTATGGACATCTTCACGAAGGCTCTTGGAAGAGACTTGCTGGAGAGGCATCTTCATCGACTTGGCATTGGCCCGAAAAAGTAAGTTCACTTGCAGGTGGACATTGAGGGGGGGGTGTTAGATATCAATGCTCCACTCTCGTGTAACTACGCGGGAGCCAACTAATTGTACTTGTAAGCCCCCCATATGAGGAGAAGGCATTTGAGTAGCTCGGTTATCCGGTAGGTCCTAGTTTGGACACTAGATGGGGGCCATGTGTGGCCTGATGGCTGGATGGAGTTGGTGGCACACTACCAACTAGGCTACATGCAAGTGCGAGAAGGCATCCCACGACTGAACGCATAGAGGGTAGATGGAGCATTTCTCGAGGTAGCCCACTCTCGGGTTGCAGGGCCCGTTTGGAGCCCCAGATGATCTTGGATGGCTCTGGGCACCGGTTCTATCGTGTGGTCGGTGGCCTATTTCGGGCCGACCCCCAGTCGGCCGTTTTGGGCGGACTGGGTCGATCACCCAATTGGGTCTAACCGACTACAATTGGTGGCTATATAAGAGTAAGCCTATGAAGCTCGTTTGATCACTGGCTACAGCAACTCTGATTCCTTAGCATCCAGCCACCGTCCTCTACTATTTCCAGCATGCCATCAAAGCTCCTCACATAGGAGCGCATGCTTGGGAGGCAGCGCCATCTATTGTATCAGTTTTATAGTAATTAAATTTTTGATTCTCCATACTAGTTGTTTTTCTCTCTTGCATACGAGATCCTATTATCTGTTGAGCACAGACGTTGTATTATTTTCTTACAATTGCAACCTTTCCTGAATGGTGCAGTTCATATATTCTGCAACTAGATTCTGCACTAGAGTATGAGGGGATGTGAGCTCCCTCTTAATCCCACGTGTATCACAGAAATGCTAAAAGTCATGAGAGATATACTCTCCACCATTATCAATCCGTAGGCATTTAAGCATTCTACCTGACTGATTTTCAGCCAAAGCCAACCCTTTTTGAAATACCTGGAACACATCACTCTTTCGAGCTATAGCATAAGCCCACACTTTCCTAGTTGCATCATCAATGAATATCACATAGTATTGAGCCCTGCCTAATGACCGTGTAGGCATGGGACCACATACGTCTAAATGCACCAAATCAAGCCTTTCAAGCTCTTTCTTTCCCCTTCTTTTATGGGCTGATTTAGTCTGCTTCCCATAGAGACAGTGCTCACAAAATTCAAAATCAAAAAAACTTAAATGCGGTACATAACCCAAACGGCATAAGAGTTTCATTCCATTCTAGCTCATGTGCCCCAACCTGCAATGCCACAAAGAAGTACTTGGCTGCTCGGTTATTGCAACAACATGATCAGACACCCCTAATACATGTAAGGGATACAAAGTCCCACACTTGGCACCTGTGGCCAAAACCATAGAGCTTGCTGCAGTGAGGAGGCACATCCATGGTCGAGCGACTGCCAAAATTCCTATGAAGAACCTCATCCGATGGTCGTGGCAGTGAATTATGTGGTTGTTATCTTCCCAATAGGCTTGCATGTGCACACGCTCAAAAGGACCTCCTAATCCCTTCACATGAACGATGCAATTGTAGTGGCACAACAATGATCTTGAGCATGGAGACGGTAGTCCGCAAGACGAGTTCCTTGATGCAGAGCTAGCGGCAATTTTTGGGGTGGATCCAATCACGACAGAAGCCGAAGTCATCCCAGAAAGACCATGGTCATGGTATGATGAGATGCTCTCATTCCTATCTACTGGCATCGTGCCCAAGTACATGAATCAAGATCAACAAAAATGCTTGGCATTGCGGGGCCGATCCTTTGAAGTAGTCCTAAGATAGTTGTACTGACGACACTTGACTGAGGTGATGTTGCGGTGTGTTCCACCTCATGAGGAGGAAGCAGTATTAATGGAAGCCCATTGTGGGGTTTCGGGTGGCCATTTTGCAGGCGAAGTCACCGCAAAGAAAGTTCTACAGGCAGGGTTATGGTGGCTTACCATACAGAAGGATACTCGATGGTTTGCAAAAAGTTGCGACCTTTTCCAATGGTTGGGACAGCCCATTGATTGAGACCGCATGCCACTTAATCCCATCTTGCCTCTAGAACCATTTCAAAAATGGGGCTTGGATTTCATGGGTCCATTCAAGCCTGTAGCGGCCCACACAAGGAATTGCAACACTCTGGTAGCCATGGATTATTGTACCAAATGGGTGAAAGCTTGGGTCTTGCGGGACAACACCACAAAATTGGTCAAAAAGTGTCTATATCATGATGTGTTCACTTGGTTCGGGTGTCCAATTGAGATTGTCAGCGACAGGGGGACTCACTTTGTCAACAAAGTCATCAAGCAAATGAATGCTCTTTATATGGTGATTCACAAGAAGTATTTCCCCTATTATCTACAAGCGAATGGATTGGTAGAGTCTACAAATCATACCTTCAATCTAATCATGTCGATAGTGGTGAATGAGAACCACACGGATTGAAATGAGAAGTTACTGGCAGCATTACGGGCGTATCGCACATCATTCAAGGTGGCCACGGGGATGGTTCCTTTTAAGTTGGTGTTTGGGCTAGAAGGAATCACGTCAATCGAGCATATTGTTTCGAGTCTGAGGATTGTGGTGGAGGACAGGCTTCTTCCACAGGACTCTATGGTATTCCGGTTGGATGTTCTAGACCAATTGGATGATTTAAAGCTGGAGAACTATTATCTCACTTTGGAGGTTCAAGCATGGTGCAAGCGGAGGGTGGATTTGGCTTCCAAGAAGAAATTTTTTGAGTGGGGGCAACTAGTTCTTCTGTTCAACACTCACCTTGGAAAAATGCCGGGTTTTTCACGATTGTGGACCGACATCGTTTGAAGGCCACGTACTTTCACATCCAGTTTTGGCTTTGTCCATACCATCATGACGGCAGTCTTCAATGCCCATTCCCCATCTCTATCATTTTCTCTAAGTTGTTTCCAACATTTATTTTGCCTCCTCTATGGAAGGATTAGGAATTACTTTATCGATAATGACTTCTTTATGGTTGGCTAGAAATTTATCTTACTTAACCTCTAATTTATTGTGCCTCCTACATGGTAGGCTTTTCCCCCCTTTCTTGTATCATGCCTCCTCTATGGAAGGCTAGGAAATTCAGCAAAGGATCTCTTCTCTTCATGTGCAGAGTACTTGGATCCCTTCCTTGGTTAAGTTGGGGTACTCTGCAACTAATGTCAGTTTACCTATTCCACCTATTAATACTCATGGTATCCTCTCCTATTTTAAAGGACCTGATTTCCACAAAAAATTATTAGACTTTGAGAACTCTCTAGAGAAAACTCCCTCTGCCTTCACCATTGCTTCTGTCAATGATTGCTGCTTTATTGGTTGCACAAAAAAGAGACGAGTCTGATTTCTTCGAAGCCTTCAACAAACTACTCTCCTCACTTCCTATTGTTGACTGCCAAGATGTATGCGATCTCAATTTCTATTTTTCAACCCTTCCTTCCATTGTAAACAAACTTTTTCAGCTAAATGGCATTCCTCCTATCCCTATAGAATAAGTGTACCTAATATTGTTAATCCTTTGGTTGATTTTGATCTCTTAGACAATGAAGAAAAGGAGGCCCTTTCTTCTTTGAATTCCCAACCACTTAGCTTCAGTACAAAAAGGTATCTCCCAAGCCTTTTCAGGAGCCATCCCTCTCCTCGCTCCTTGACAACTTGAGTTGGATTCTATTCGTCTAGAACATAAATTATGGGATTTCGAGGTCATAAACCATAGGGCCCCTTTTTCAGTTACTTCCCTTGCTCTTATTTCTAGCTTCCCCTCCGATTTTGTAGACTACTATAAATCTACTGCCATCCAATCTAAACATCTTCTTTCTAATGACTTTTGCTTTGAGCTTAGCCAAATTAAACTTTCAGACATAGACCCTTCAAAATGTTCTAGTTCGGCACTCATTGCTAGAACAAAAGGATCTGTCAATCAAGATAAATTCAGAGAACCCAAAAAAATTCTAAAAAATTGTTGGAACACTTTTAGACCTTTGCTAAAGTGTCAATGTAAAAAATCTATCCCTAATTCCTCCTACTCAGCCTCTATCATTTGGTTTGATCATCTTGTGTGGTACGTTTTTCAAAACCTTCCCCACTCAGCCTCCTTCCCCTTTGAAATTCAAACAACTCTCTTGGTTTACTTCTGGTTCCATGAGTATATGTTAGAAGTAGCTTAGCTCTATATACCCCCAACTCCCCACTGCTTCCTCAACTGCTTAACACCCCTATCTCTAACACTATCGACTCAATTCTCAAATCAACCAAGAGCAAGGAGTCTAAAAGACTCTCCATTTCTTCCGCTCTATGGCATCCACATCAAAGAAGCCACGTATGTTTCGTGGGACTGAAGAGTTCAATGATACGACTAAAGCACTTGACTTTAATATAGAAGATGATCAAGTAAGAGTTCTTACTAATAAACCTAACGGTTTACTTGTGCTCAGTAAGAAGACTAGAACTAAAAGATTTATTCATCTTCTTTCTGTTAATAAACTTTTTGACTTCATTTTACCTGAAAAAGTGTTTTTAGAAGTCTTTGAGAGATTTAACGTTAATAAAACTTTTTTTGCATTTAATATAGGCTTTAGTTGGATGTATTCTAAAAATTTAGCTTGTGCACTTTATAAACCTTTTGACACATTTGCTAATTTTGAACCCAATTCCCTAAGTTGCATTTGTTCTACTTCAAATAGATTTAAACCTTTTATTAGGGAATTTGAAGGATTTGGTACCCACATTTTATCAACTGACCCTACCTTGTGCAAACACCCTCGCCTACAAGAGTTTACAAAAAAAGGTCTGAACCACATTCCTCAGGTTCCCATTAACCCTTACCCAGTCATTAAAGAATTAAAAACTGCTTGGTCTAAACTATGCAACTGGCTGTCTGTAAATGAAACTACTAACCATCATAGTTTTATTAGAAACATTGTCCTAAGGGTCTTCAATAAGCTTTTTCCCAATCATAGGTTTAATCAAGAACCGTGGTTTCAAGACCCCAAAATTATGGATGAAATTAGATATCTCAATAACCACCTTTTCATTTGTGGCTTGGACAAGCCTGCCCAAACCCCTACTTTCATGTGTTTACAAGTCTCTCATTAGAAGCTCAGCTCTTCAACGACTTAATTCCCTTGAATTTTCGCTTTCCACCACCAATGAAAGGGAGATTTCTAATCTTGTTACAACTTTTTCTCAACAAGTTGATATTAACATCCCTACTTGTTCCTCTATCCCATACATTATGGGTACTTATAAAATTCACAAAAATTCCTTTAGATGGCTCACTAACACTCATAATTGCATATTCTCAAACATTATTGATTGTATTACTAAACTACTTAAAGCCTTAGATATGGGTATACAAGAATACATAGATAGGCTACACAAAGACTTACTTACCTTTTCACGGGTTAGAACTAACGCATATGGGATTATCCAAAACCAATATGATTTCCTTGTAAACTTACCTAAACACATGTACTCTATTTTTACATTTGATATCACCTCATGCTATGAGGCCATCCCACATCATGGAACCAATCATCTTGTCGAATCACTCCATAATTTTATTAAGATTATATAAACCCTTGGCTATTGTGGCTTCAAAAAACATAGAAAATCTTTTTTGCTAACAAAAAAAATGAAGGAATGTAGTCTTACTTTCAATACTTTCATTTCTTTAAATACCTTTGTTTTAGATAATTGCTTCTCTAAACATGGAGATAGGATATATATACAAACTAAGGGTATCCCCATGGGATATTCTTGTTTACCCTTATGGTGTAATCTTTATCTAGCTTGGTTTGAATTATAGTTTATTCAAAAACTATCTAAACTCAAACAATGGGATATGCTTAAATCTTTCCTTTTATCATTTAGGTATATGGATGACCTTCCATTTGTCAACAATGATTTTATCATAAAATGTCTTTCTCATAATAACCCTATAGTTCCTAATGACCCATATTGTATATACCCTTTGGATATTATTAATATGAAGCCCACTTATGACACTTGTTCTACCACTTTCCTCAATACTTCCATTACACTTATCAGACCTTAGATTGGGGACTTTGAAACATGCACATGTTGGAAGAAGGATAAATTACCTTGCCCTAATATTTCTTTCATTCATGCAAATAGCAATAGGCCTAAAAATTGTGCCTATAAAGTATGTATTTCATAGGTCTTACCACTTTTATATAATGCATCACATTTCACTTATGCCTATATTGATCTTCGCAGATTGATTCATCTTTTTTAGGAAAATGGTTTTTAAACACTTATTATTATTACAAGAAATATTAGATTTTAAAAAAAAATAACAAATTCCCAGGGTTGAAGTTTGACATCAGTGAACTTATTAAACCCTTAGGTGGGGGGTAAGTTCCACATAGTGGGCTTACCCCCCACTATGTGGGCCTTCCCCCAGGGATGTGGGTGGGCACACACACACTAGCTACGTACACATACACATACACATTCACACATTTACTCACACACACACTCACACACACCCAGACACATATACACACTTGTAAAGCATAATCATACACATTCACACACACACACACACACACATTTTATATACTTGATCATTCACAAGCATATGTAATGTTATACATATTGACATGCTTATTATGTGTTTCATGTACACATTATGACCCCTCATCTAATACACATTCTATTAACATTTTATGTTGGTTGGATGTAGCTTACATAGGGATATGATGGTTGTATTTCTTGGTACAAAAGATGGTATGGTATTCAAATATCGATGTAATTGGTAGCTTCTTTCAATAAAACCCCCTTTTTTTCTTGTTTCTTTTATTGATCAACCTCAATTCTAAACATTCAAAACCTGGCCAATTCTTGGAATTACATGAATTTCTCTAAGCATGTGATTTTAATAATGATATTTATCCCAAGGACTTTACACTTACACACAATTATTGTAAATATATGGCATACTTTTACCTACTATAACAATATGTCTATCATGCAATTTTTAGAAGATTAAAGGGGTTCTTCATTATAACTATGAATTTGCCCTATTTTACAATTTACTCATAATATGTAACCATAGGAGTTTAAGTGGCTATACTTTCCCTACACAACAACATAAAGCAAGTATAGACGTGCTTGGTAGACGTGCAAAATAGCAGGCGCGTCTATAGGCGTTGCTTTAGTAGAGAAATTACGAGCACGTCTAAAAGCGCGTCTAACAACTCGTCTACTTGCGCATGTATAAACACGTTTAATTGTGCATCTAAACTGAGAAAATACGAGCGCATCTATAGGCGTGTCTATAGGCACATCTATTTATGCGTGTATTAACGCGTGTATTAGTGTGTTTACATTGAGAATCAGACGCACATTTAGACGCGTAGATAGACACAAACCAGAGAATACAGAAAGTGAGATTTTGGTGTACATCATTGCTTTCCAAACATTGCCCATGATTACCAAAGCACATAATTTTTTGCAAGCTCACATATACAAGAATTAAGTGAGATGAGGAGAATGAGACAATATGTAATATATTTTGCCAATATCAATTATGGGGCTACGGTTAAATCTCATCCTCAATGAGATCAACCCTTGCCAAACTATCTACTTCAAAATCCAAACAAGTGTTTAGATCTACAAATACATTCAATCCACTACTACTTGTGCCACTCATGTGCTCATCGAAATCAGCATCTCGAATGGGAGGCTCATCCTCACGGGTAATGGCCTCAATATCTATATCTCCTATCTCATGATCCTCCTCCTCCCTCGTATCACGGTCATCATCACGTCCATGGCCATGATCATCCTCCATACGCTCCATATTAGTAAATGTACTATACATCACTTTGGAACGTGACATAATAGGTATGACATGCCACCATCTATTATTATCCACCATTGGTTGATAGACAACCTAATTCAAACACAAATACAATCATGTTATTTTTCTTGCATCATATATTTAAAAGCGAGTATTTTTAAATGTGTGCATAGTACCTGTTCACATTGTTGCGGTAGTACTAGTGTGTCCTTCCTACTTTGCCAAAACTTTGTGGAGTCAATAGTTACAAAGCCACTTGCATGGCATTTGATTGTTGCATTAGGGCCTCTTTCCACCACGTCCTTAAACCACTTTACATCCAAAACATACACAAAGAAGCGTCGAAAGTCAAGCATAATAATATCTTGGATTATGCCACAATAATCATCCATGGCTCCATTGGCTCCCTCAAAGCTAGCAATGACGCCACAGTCTTGTGTGTTTCTCTTATCATCAATCCGTTGTGTTTGAAAATGCTTGCCCTCACACCATATAGCATTGAACATAGTGCACTACACCAAGAAAAAATCAATTAAATAAGCAATCTAAATTATTGAAAGCTCCTAACTTATGCATAAGATTCTATATACCGACCTTGCTCATGCATCCCCTAGCATACTCCCATTCTTCCATTGTGATATGCATCCCCTCGTCCTTCTCTGCTTTCTCCATTTCATCAAGTAGCCAATCCACATGAATATCCTTTGGAAGTGCTCTTAGATACTGAGGGTATGGCACACGAGATCCGTGGTGTGTACGAAAGAGGGCCCTTTCTTCTTGTCTTCTTGCCTTTGCATCCTCGTATCTTGTCACCCATCTTTTCATCACATCACTATTAAGCACGCAAAAGAGGTTGATACTATTATGCAACTCCGTGTCTATTACTCTGTTGCATCCTTTTCCTTGAGGCACAATAGAGGTCATCCTTAGGTCTTCATCATCTCTCCATAGTCGTGGGAGAGAGCTATCCACATCAACAAGAAACTCAGAAATATATACAAGTGACTCTTGTACCAACCAACCCTCGGCCATGCTACCTTTGGGTCTTGCATTTTGTCTCACGAAGCCCTTCAAGGTCTTCATGAAGCACTCGAGGAAGAACAACCATCGTGCATGTATAGTACTGCATATAGCAATCTCATCCACCAAATGCACTAGGAGATGTAGTTGGCTTGTGAGAATAGAACGTGGAAATGTCTCCTCCACTAAACAAACCGCCTCCACTGACATAACTCGAGCATTCTCAAGCATGGTGGGATCTATTTCCTTTGAGCTCACATACCTAGAAATGAAAAAGTATAGCATATTAGCAATATGCATTCAAACTTGCATGGAGCATTGATACGCATCATATTTTGTATCATGTAAAGTATCTCACAAGCTCGCCCATCTTGTAAATACAATCTTTCACGTCCTTCCATGCACTACATGAAATGCTAGTAGGTAGTATGAACTGAACCCACGAGGAGGTGGTTGATTAGTTGCTTATAACTATTCACTCACAAATTTGAAAGGAAAAGGATATTATGCACATAAAATACTTACTTGGAGCATCTTGTGCCAATCATGAGATTTCAAGCCATATAATTGCTCTACACCTCTTTTCTTGCTCTTTGTAAAGGCTCCCTTCAAACACCTCATGCATCCAGTGGGAGTACGAATTGTAGTAATAGCGCACTTCACCGTCGCCATCTCTAGCTTTGATAACATCCACGGTGCACGAGGTAAAAAAACATGCCCATTTGGTCTCTCTTGAGGCCAAGCTTCACGCATCCTCCTTGTGGTACGTAGATCCTCCCTTATTCCTGTAGAATCTCGTGTCCCATTCAAATGCTCCCAAATGGTAGATGCCACATTCTTGAAGATATGCATGGGATCAAGCAGGTGATTGATCTTGAGGTGGGACCAATATGGTAAACGATAAAAGATGGAGTATCTAAACAAAATAAAGTGTTAGGGGGCAATCTTTACTTCCAGCCAATATAGCCAATCTTCACTTCCAGCCAATAGTTACAAATGCTTACCGGCTCATGCCAAGTGGTGGAGGAGTCGTGGAACCGTCCCAAATTCTCATCCAATCTCCCGTGGTGAGTGATTGTGGGAGGACTTCATTCCAAGGGGCAACATATCTAGGATGATCAGGTGGGAGAAATCGATGGTGATTCTCATAGATGACCTTATTCAATGCGTCTGCCCGTGAGGCAACTAGTGAAGGACCACAAATAGGACATGCATGGTAACCCGATGTAGTGAGACCTGAACAATACGAGCAATTAAGAGTTGAAGGTGGGTTTAGGGTGCCACATCCTTTGCCTATTCATAATTAGAAGTGCAATGCTTACCTGAACACTTGCCATAGCCTGGAAAGTCATGCATCATCCACATCAGGACTGCTTTGCAGTTGAAGTCTCATGACGAGGGAGGCCTCCTCACATCATGCACCTCGATACCTCTCCAAAGTATCTCTAGCTCATCAATCAAAGGCTCCAAATAAACATAAGGGTTTTTGACTTTATGTTTCCCTGGAATTAGAAGGGACAGCATAACATGTCCTTTCTTAATAGCCATAGAGGGTGGAAGATTGTAATTCACCAATACCACTGGCCATACACTGTAAGACGTGCTTTTGAGACCAAATGGGTTCACACCATCCATACCCAATCCAAGTCTCAAGCTCCTAGGTTCTTCCTTGAAGCTTGGCCATGTGTCTTCAATATGCTTCCACGCAGGAGAGTCCGCGGGAGTTCTCCACTTGCCATCAGTTGATCGATGGGAGGAATGCCATGACATGAGCTCTGCAATGGATTTGCACTTGAACATATGTTGGATGCAAGGCATTATGGGAAAATGTCGCAGAACCTTATGAGGCACGTCCAAGGTTTTCAGATCTGCTCTATATCTTGCCTCTCCACAAGTAGGACACTCTCTTGCATCCTTATGTAGTCCACGAAACAAAACGCAATCGTTGACACATGCATGGATGCGCTTGTAATCTAATCCTCCAAGAGAGGTCACATGTTGCCTTGCCATATCTCGTGAGGTCGGTAGTTTATTCTCCCTTGGAAGCATTTTACGCAATAGCCTGCACGTGAAGACCATAAATGAGGAAAAGCATTCGAGTAATTGACCCACTAGCATAATTCACCATGTTTGCAAAATAGACTTTAAAGCTTACTTGAGTAATGCATTCAAACTTGCATTGCTCCATCCATAGATGGTTTGCAAGTTTAGTAACTCAAGGGAGGCACGTAGAACAGAGATTGTGCACCCCTCAAACAGTGGAGTCGATGCTGCAGTAAAAAGATCATCCTGCTCCATGCTATCATCCCTCCCTTGATGGACATATAAATCCCGCACCATATCATCAAACACCTCCTCCTCCACGGCTTCATAAGGTAATGGTGGAGGGCTAGTATCACCATCACTCCATGCATCCGTAGGTCCCTCCTGAAGATCCCACCTCATATTGCTGACGCTTCGCCTCCTCACGGCGAGCATAGGGCAACATATGCGGGTGTGGCATTGCATCCTGTATCAAATTAAAACGGGATCATAACTCAAACATATGAACACCCATAGGTATCTCAATCAACCTTAACTTACAAACCCTTACCCATTTACGGTCACATCCCATTCTCGATACTTTGAGATATGATTGAGTGTAATCTTGCATGCACGATACATGTTTCCTCAACATCGATCACACATACATTTGATTTTTTGCTCCAACCACATTTCGCGATGGTGGATACGGAGGGATTCATCCTCACTAGAGCCACTTGTTGAAGATGAAGACATCCTACAAACAAACAACCCACCAAATTTGTTCTTCTTCAAATGTTTAATTTTAAACTCTGTGGCGCATCTACAATCACGTCTAAAAGCGCGTCTACAGTCGCGTTTGAAAGCGTGTCTAAAAGCGTGTCTACTCTATGTTTTTAGATGCGCCCATAGACGTGCTATTCGACGCGATTATAGATGCGGCTTTTAAACCTACTTTTAGCGTGCTCGCTTTGCTTTTCTTCACATTACTTATACTTCGCACGGCTTGCTTCCTTCCTTATTAGCATCTCCACAGTTTCGACGCTTAAGAGGAAGTCTCCCATACTTACTTCCAAGCTTACACTTAAGAGGAAGGCACCACACTTACTTCCAAGCTTAAAGGAGAGGAGGACGAACAAGGAGGAGAAGCAACTTTGAAAAAGAAGAAGAACCTTCCATACCTCTATCCAAGGTAAGTCCTTTTGCAGTTGATCTTGTTTGGAAGTTTGCTTTCTTTAGATTTGTACTTTCTCGTATCCAAGACTTTCTCGTATCCATGAAATGCATGGTCTGGGTATCAGTGTCACGTTTGTGTGTCGGGTGCAATGTCCTTTTCTACTTTTTGGAAAAGGCTTACTGTCAGAGCGCGTCTAAAGGCACGTCTCAGAGCGCATCTAAACGCATGTCTAGCCTGTTTGCAGACATAGACAGACGCGTCTATAGACGCTCTGTTAGACGTGAAAATAGACGTGCTAATTAGATGCGTCTATAGACGCACTCCGACAGTAAGCCTCTCTTCCCTTCCCCTTTCTTCTTAGCTCATCAGTAATAGTTTTTTTTTCTTTTTTCCAGTTCCACATGTGGCCAGGAAGCGCTTCCAACTCACCTGATCCTCGGGAATCTATTTGGAAGGACTTATATAACCTTTTAGGGAACCCTCCTAGTCCTGTGGAGTTATACGGGTATATGATGGGTGCTTTAAACACTCCCTAGGAGTCGGCACTACAGACTCCAAACCACCCCACACCACCTGAGATCACCCCAGCAGAGTCAGCACAGCCGTCTTATGCCCCTTCTTATGCCCCTTCCCCCATTCCGTCTTATGCCCCTTCCCCCATGCCGTCTTATGCCCCTTCTACCATCCCGTCTTATGCCCCTTTTGCCATCCCGTCTTATGCCCCTTCCCCCATGCCGTCAGGAGGTCCTTCTATCTCGTAGAGCCGTCGACGTACTCCTGTGCTGTCGAGACTCGGTTCTCCAGCTACGAGTGGTCAGCGTAGTCCCGTGCAGTCTCCAGCTACGAGTGGCCAGCGTACGAGCTCGACACGACACGGTAGTAGGTGTAGTAGCAGGGAGAGCGGTGGTGGGGGATGCATGGCACAGTGCTTTGGGAGGGGTGGTGGTGGGGACGATGATGGTTCAAATGATTTAGACATGCCTCCGGGTGATGGTACGATATTCTATGACATCACTCAGATAGGAGGCATCTTGATGGATGATACATTGATATTATATGTTGTCCCTTGTTTACAGCCCCGTGCACAAGACGACAAGGAAGACGAGAAAGGAGGCGCAGAAGGGAGCATAGAAGGGAGCACAGAAGGGAGCGTGGAAGGGAGCGAGGACCTAGAGAACATAGATTAGTCGTAGAAGTAGTGCTAGCTACTCTTTTTTGTTCTTAAAGCCACTGGCTTGGCTTCGTGCCTCTTGTATATACATTCCTCTTATTTTTTGTACTTGAAGCCACATGATGTGGCTTAGCTTCCTTATTTTTTGTACTTAAAGCCACATGACGTGGCTTAGCTTTGTGCTATATGTATATACAAGCACTTTTTGAGCTTTCAATTTTATTGCATTTTGGAGTTGTAATGTTTTATTTGGAATTGTAATTAAAATGCGGTTGACTGCAAGAATTGAATTACACAATGTGGATATGGGATTCTTGTAACTATATAGCATACACAACATACACAGCATTCTGTAAATTTAAAAAAAATAAAAATAAAGCGCGTCTATCAGTGCATCTATCAATGCGTCTATATACGCGCCTGTCTATTCGACAAGCGTCTATCTTTGCATCTACAAACGCGTGTATAAGAGCGTCTATTTATGCGTCTACGTGCGCGTCTATACGCGCCTGTGTATGATATATAGACGCGCCTCTTCTCGACTGATTTGATACGTAACAGCCTTCCGTTTGCATCCCATCTCTTATTTGGTGTTATTACGACTTTTTATTGCATGGCGGTTTGCTTGGATGTTGTCTACATTCCTCTCGGTAGCTTTGTGCGCTTCATTTGCCCGTACCCTTATCTTAGAGTTTTACTTACCTGCTATTACCTTCTTATCATCGAAGTTGTAGTGGTCTTAACTATTGTGTCCTCGATTTAATGGTTAGCTAGCTATTGTTGTGACGAAGGTTTAGAATCTTCGTCTAAGTTGTAGAGGTCTCGTCGTTGGTATAGAGGTTGTAACAGTAGTATAGAAGACTTGGTAGTTAGCTAGTTATGAGAGGGAGCTTGATCTGCTCTTGGCCAGAGAGGTAGCCACTATTGCAAGGCTCAATGTTGCCTCATTTGGAGCCTTGATGCTTCCCTGATGGGCATCACAGCTCTGTCTACTAACTCAAATCATTAGTCATGCCTTCTAATAGAACACCATTGTAACACATAAAATTAAGCATACTAACCAAAACATCCTAAAACATGCCAAAATCCCTTATAAAATTCAACAATGATGCCATCTTGTTTTAGAACGTTCTCACAAGTCCTCTCCCATTCACTATCAGCCATAGGGGAAGAATTGTCAAGGATGCAATCCCAAAATCAATCCAACCATGATGTCTAGGTTGTGCAAGCTCTCTATAGGTTGTGAAGGTGATAGCTCATGCAATCTTATCTTAATCTTGCTAAATCTTGCTGCCAAAATTTAATGGCCCTTTAATGGGCTGCCACTTTTGAGATCCCCTCCTAATCCTCTTCCATCTTCCTCACCATCTCCTTCTCCCCCATCCTCCATGATCCCCTCTTGCTAAATCAACACCCTCTCCACTTCTTCATCTTCCTCACCATCTCCTTCCTCTCTTGTAGCCCCCATCGACAGCCCAAAAGTAGAAGTGCTTCAAGATTGGCAAGGCAGACATGAAGGACCCCGGGATCTAGTCCAGATCTAAGGCAGAAATAAAGGATTAGCCTTCACGAGATGTGGCAATCTTCTTGCCCACATTTCTCCTCCTCCTTATCTGATCATCCATGGAAGTCTAGATCTAAGTCGCATAGATATCCGAGCTCTACGGTGAGTTGTGGCCAAGTTTCTCAATTAGTCTCTTGTCCCTTTCTTGTCACTTGTTCAAGAAGATCGTTCAAGAATATGTACAGACTAGCCAGGTTATCTCCCAACCGTTATATTATCTATACTAGTTCTAATTCCTTATTCTCGGGAGCAAAAAACCAGGTCTGTAAATTCTGGCAAAGAGTTTTGACGGTTCACTCACTGAGTTATTTGTCCACCTGGTAAATCACGAACGGTCTTCGCGTCGCCTTAATCTTGCACTTAGGTATTAAAATAAGAGGCGGTCTTACTTTCTTACTTTCTCATCCATTTGAAGGACCTGTGCAGATTATTTGACTACATGGTTGACATGCTCGGAAGCGGCGTGCAATGGTCATGGTATACAGCACGTATTACTCAATTTGCCAGAAAACACACTAGGCTTGTTTGATGCAGATTTCTATTTTCACTGGTTCGAATGGTGCGCTCGAAGGCCACCTCATGATTTCTTCTTCTCCGAATCTATGCCTGGTATGTCATTGTCCTTTATAGTCTTTTATGCCCAACGTCCTTACTGCAATGCAGTAAGCTTAATCCTTGCATGCTACGTTGACTGGAAGATCTATCTCTGAAGTTCTAAAATCAGAATTGCGAAGCTATGAGTCCTGTTTTCTTCTTGACATCTCTAGTTTCCGTGGGAAGGAGCCGCTCTTCTGCTCTGTTTCGTTGTAGATTCACCCTTTGGAGTCACTGCGAGGGGTTAGCTCTCCTTCACCTTCATCCTGAGACTTATTCTTTTCTTTTCCTATTTTCAGCAAGCCTTAGTAGGCAGTGGTTAGCAGGTGAGGTTTGACTGGCTGGTCTTCATGCCTGATTAGTTTGTTTTGTTAGTGCAACCTAACTAGGAAAGCCTAACTAGGAATGGCCAAATTGCATAATCTATCTTTGAAGCTCTACAATTAGAAAGCCCCAAAGTCTGAACTACTCGTGTTGAATCCTATTGTGAGCAAGACTAAAACTAAAAGGACACAAGAGGTGCAGCCGTGCTTAAGATGTCTCCCATCTCAGGTTTTCGAAAGAGAGAGATTAAATGGTCATTACAGTGTCGCATCCTTCGTTGTGGCGAATGCTATTTCATCTAGTCCTTACTTACTGCTGGTATCGATGCTACCTGGAGCCATAGCCTACTTCTTGGTTAGTCTCCACCATGGAGTGGAACCTTTCATCTACTTTGTACTCACACATAGTCCACGGGTTGGCATCATTGATTGGGGATTGCTACTTCGATACAGTGAGTCAAGAGAAGCTGTTAATTTTGTGAAGTGTACTTCAGATATGGATGATGTGACTTATAAGATCAAGAAGAGTACAACAATAAGACAAAATCGACTCCGGCCTTGGCAAGCTCTAGAAATAATTGACCCTGAGAACACCAATGCTTACAGTAAAGAATCAGATGTGTTTGCCATGGGATACATGATTAAAGAGGTTATTAATTTTTATAAGGAGTGTAAGGAATACTACTTCAAAGAGGATTACACAAAACAGTCAGCATGGAGTGGGAAGTTGCAGCAGATTTATTTCAATGCAACTATCTATATGTTTGTGGAAAAACAAAATAGAATGACATTGGCCGAGATGAATAATTGACTAGCAAGATTTAACACTCAACCCCATGCCTGTTTGCAGTGCCTGTTTGCAGCCTGCAGTTGAAATGATGCCTCAGTTTTATTAATTTGATTTTATTATAAAGCTACTCTTGGACAATTATATTTATAAACTATAATGTTACTCTTTGAATGCATTTTGAATACTAGTATATGCATCTATACTATTTGAATTTAATAAAGTATTATAAAATATATTTTTAAAAAATTCTCAAATTTTTATCTTCGTGATGTAACTTCTTGCATTTTGAATACTAGTATATGTGTTTATAGTATTTGAATTTAATAAAGTGTAAAGTGTCTTAGAATGTATTTTTATTTTTTTTCAAAATTTTATATTTGTGTATTAGAATTGTGTATTAATTTGGGAATAGTTTGTGTTTATTATGGTTAAACTCAAACCCATGAGTCATGCATACAAATTTTTATTATAATGATTAAATTTAAACTCACCAGTCATGCACAAATTGGCAATCTAAATTTTGCAGGTCATGCACACACAAGTGGTGGAATCAGACATGTGGTGGATTCTCTCCTAGATGAACAAGAAGCAGTGAGCCCAGTTGTTACCATTGATGGTAAAACTCTCTTCAAGTACACATTGGTAAGCCAACTTAATGGAAATCACACACTCTCTAAAGATAGACTCACAAGGGTTCGCTAAGGAGTATAGTACTCTAAGGAAGATATACCTCTTGCTACATCAAATGAGAACCTATTTGTTAGAGTAAGATATACCTCTTGCTACATCAAATGAGAACCTATTTGGAATAGGTTCCGATTGTGCCATATTCTTTCACGAAGAACACAAAACAAGGAAAATCAAAAGGAAATGCAATCCAAGATCTTTGCGAAAAAGAAAACACAAGCTATATGGTACCTTGGACGAGTTCAAAAAATGAGGAGAAAGGTTGGTGGGGGGTTGATGAGAATGATTGGAATGTATTCAATGACTTTGTAAAGGGGCATTAAACACACTTGGTAGGGCCTTCTTTGTAATCTTTCTAATATGATAAAAGCTTTATTACGATTATTACTATGCGCTGACTTTAGTTTGATTTGTCTTGATGGAATTTTTTAAATTATTTTTTTGTAGGACCTTGAATCACAGAAGTGGATGATTTGCAACTGCCTGGGTACTTTTGTTTATATATATGCCATAAAGTAATTTTAAAAATGTTATTTTGGCATTGAGTACAACAAGATGCTGTATGAATGTAGCCTCTATGGTTTTAATACCATGTGGTTTGATATGACTTAGTAAGGCTTTTCATGGAAGAAAAAAAGTGGAAAGGTCTTCTATAAATGTGACAAAGAAGAGTGCTATTTCCATCTTTTGCTTCTCTAACAATCAAAACATGGAAAAAGTGGCAAGGCCAATCGTGAATGTGGCCGAAAGCATGGTGTTTTAGTTTTCTCTTCTCTACTCCTCTAACAATAAAGACATGCAAGAAATTACTAAGTCTCAGATATACATTGTTTAAACAAGTTTTGAATCTTTCACATAAGAAAGCTCTAGATGTTTGTATTTGGCAAGAAATAAATATTATATATCATCATTGAATGCTTTGTAAAATTGGCTAATCTATCATCCCTTCTCCTAGCTGAAACACCCATACATATGGTTTTGTAAAAAATTGAAAGATATAAAGAATTTATAAAAGTTTCCAATCTTTCATGTAGTATTTTTATAAAGTTTGTTTCTTAAGCTCTTTACGTGTTTCAATTGACTTTGCACAATTCTTTGCTCTTGGTGTATGGCACACATGATTTGTCTTGTTTGATATTTGTTCCTCTTAATTTTGCCACAATAGTCTTTATTCTTTGCTTGGGGGGGTCACTCATCATATGTAACCCTATCATGTGAGTTCAACAGAAGGATATTTTTTATTCCTAAAATTTACAGAAATAAATATACATAAGGGACTATTTAAAATAGTTTTGGAAAAAATTTACAGATCTGCATAGAAAAGGGGTACATTTTATTAATGAAAAAAATTACAGATAAGGGATTTTAAATATAGGCCTTGAACGCACGTGATATAGAGGGTTTATACATAGTGACCCCCCTGAGATTCTTTGTTTCTCTTGCCTTATGGCATCATCAAGACACAAACCCATCTTAAACTTATGCATTGCCCATTATTTCAGTCAGTACCTCAATTTTTTGTGTGTAGATTCAAATAATGCAGGTGATGTAGAGATCTTGCATTCTAAATATCTCATCCTACCTAAAGGGACTCCAAAAGTAGTAGTGCATGACACATAAGGACTTTTGAAATTCCTCTAGGAAAATAAATATACATCAGAAGGGGATTTATAAATTTTCCCAAAATTTACAAAGGGGATACTAGGAAATACTACAAATAGGTTACATAGGGATTTAGAAAAGAACCCTTGAACACACGTGATATAGACATATTACACTAAGTGACCCCCTTGAGTAATTCAATGACACATGAAGCGAGTGGAAGCACTGCCCCAACAAAGTTGCAAGCCATGAATGAGGGTGATCATTTGTAAGGAATGCAAAGGTTGTGGTCATCATGAAACTAAGTGTTGTGCATATTTGATACGAGTTCACCGACTTCAAAACATCATCAGAAAGGTCCTTAAGGACATTGCTCAAAAGAAGGATGCCAGACTGCCCACCCCTTAAAGAAATAGCATGGCGATTAGAAGATCTGGAGGAAGCTGAAGGTGATGTGCAAGCTCTCCAACTATTGACATTTGTAATGGCATTCTTGTTTGCCTTGATGAACAACCTCATGCACCGTCGTGTCTCTAACCCTCACTTGTAAAGATGGATGCAATGTCGTGCCTCGACCAATAAGGATTGGTCCTTTCAAGATTGTTTATGAGCTATTCTATGTTGAAGATTCTTCTCGTATAGTATTTCACAATACACTAGTCACACCCTACCCTACCTATGTGTGCTTTGTGGATGTATCTTCACCTAATTTTCAATTCAAGCTTCCTCTTTCTATTGTTTGTCAATAGATAAGCCTCATTTTTCCTCTCTCTTTTCCATTTTCCAAGCATGGAAGACATTCTTGTGTTCTGTGGATGGGTTGAAGAAAATCCAAGTGAGTATCTTATGGCCTTCAAGCACGGTTGTGTTTCTCTCAACTTTCTTACTGAAGAAAGATGGCTGTTGGTTTTTCCCACATTTCTAGAGGGTTTGGCTCAAGTGTGGTATGAGAAGCAGCCCGAAGATGTTTGCCAAAGTTGGCCAAGGTTGACAGCAGCTATGATTGAGTATTTCGACAAAGAAGAGGAGCCAGAGAATGTGTACTTGCAGGTGGCAAACGTGAAGCAGTCAGAAGGGGAGATGACGTGTTGATATGTGGATCGAGTGATCGTGCCCCACCCCTCATCAGGGATGTATCCACTGCCTCCACCTCAAATGTACGGTCCTTCCTTAGATGCATACACTCAACAAGGTGTATATCCTCACCCTCTGCTTGGAAGATTTCCCCAGCCTCGCCCATGAGGCCCCCCTTCTTTCTACTCCCTTGGCCCCTCCAGTTAAAGAGGCCCCTCCTACAAAAGAACTCGGAGTCAATGACCTAGCCAAGGACCTAAATGATCTTCGGCTCGAGATGGTGGGCATTAAAAATCAAGCCAATTGCCCTCCAAGAGAACATGCCAATGTTGTATGCTATGAGTGCCACCAGAAGGGGCATTATCGCACTGAATGTCCCAATATTGTAAGGGTGAATCTTCTAAGTACAGCAAGCTTCGAGGATTCTGATGTAGAGATCCTAGGAAGAGGTCATACCACCTCGGACCCCTCTTCAAACCATGGACCAGGCCACCCTAGGAAGAAGGTCTCCTTCTCAGAGCTTTCAGATGCTGAGATGGCAGACCCACCAAAAGAGAAGACTAAAAGATCTCATAGGAGTAAGTGGTTGCCTTTAGATTTCCCTATTGGATTAAGGCAAGAAAACTATTCGGTCGTTCAGGACCTTGCTCATTGTTCTTTGAGCATCATGCTTCCTCAACTAATAGCATTAAGCCCTAAGGTGAGACGTGAGTTGCAGCAAGGGCTGTCAACAAGGAAGAGCAAGAAAAAGGGAAAGGTATGAGAGATTTCTTCTATCTATGAAGAAATTGATCAGCACCCGCATACAGTAGATGTCATCATAGATAATTGCCATGTCAAAAGTGTGTGTGTTGATGGGGGAGCTGCATGTAATATCATGGTGCCTCGTATCATGAAGAAGTTGAATTTGAAATGCACAAGGCATTCCTCCACTCGAATCAACGTAGCCGATGGTCGACGACTCGCCATCCTGGGACTCATTGAGGATTTGCCCATCACTGTTAATGGATTGACGACCACTGTCAATTTCTATGTAGTGGACATTGAAGATGCAGGCAGGAGTTACCCAGCCATACTCAGGAGACTGTGATTGAGAAAGAGTGATGCAGTCAGCTATTGGAAGACAGGACACATGTCTTTTGGTGCTTTAAAGGAGAAGTTCCCGGTGCAACCTGGTGCCACTGAACCAGAAAAAGAAGAGGAGCAAGACAGTGATCATCTCTCATCCTTAGTGTCTGAGTCAATGGAAGATTCAGACGGTGGGGAGGAGCTCTCAGAGGAATAAGTTTACATGATGGAGGTTTCTCTGACCTCGCCACCCACAGAAAAGGTAACAGCTAGTCCTCAATAGCTTGAATCTATGCTTTCCCCAGACCTCACTCCAAGTGAGAAAGATGAGTTTCTAGAAATGTTCAAAGGTTTCCCTAACCTCTTTGCAACTAGCTACCACCACCTTCGCCATGTGACTGCCATAGAACACAAGATAGAGCTAAAGCCTATCTGATGCTAAGCCAGTGGCTCAGAAGTTTCAGAGATTAGGGCCCCTACAGACCGATGCTTTGTGCTCAGAGTTGCAGAAGCTTTTAGAAGCTGGGTTTATTGTTCTAGTTCACAATACTGAGTGGGTTTCACCAGTGGTAGTCATCCCAAAGAAAAACAACAAGTGGCGGGTTTGCATCGACTATAAGAAACTCAATGCGGCCACCAAGAGGGATCATCATCCTCTACCCTTTCAAGACCTCATTCTTGAGAAGGTAAGTGGTCATGAGATGTATACTTTCTGTGATGGTTACTCCGGGTTTTATCAAATTAGAATTGCTGAAGAAGATGTGCTTAAAACCACATTTGCCACACCCTATGGGACATTTGCATTCAAAGTAATGCCATTTGGCCTCACCAATGCTCCTGCTACCTTTCAAAGATTTATGCATTTGGTGTTTGCTCCATATTTGGGGGATTTCTTGGAGGTGTTTTTAGATGATTTTTGTATATTCTTAGCACGTAAGGAGCATGTCATGAAGGTTTGGTTGGCCTTCCAAAGGGTCAATGATGCAAATGGTAGTCTCAACCCTAATAAATGCACCATTGGAGCCACTCAAGGAGGGTTACTAGGACATATTGTCTCATTCGAGGGCATCAAGCCTGACCCCAAGAAGGTAGAAGCCATCCTCAAGCTCTCCCCACTAACAACCAAACGTCAGGTATGCTCATTTGTCAATCTAGTAGGATACTATCACCACTTCATTGATTAATATGCTGCTTTGACATGACACATGACTATGCTATTAAAAGATGGGGTTGATTTCTCTTGGGATGAGGATTGTGATCATGGGTTTGCACAAATCAAGAATGCTCTGGCTTCAGAACCCATTCTATGCAATCCTGATTGGTCAAATACTTTCTATATCAATCGTGGGTTTGGTGAGCACACTCTGGTGGGTATTCTTCTCCAGCAAGGGGAGGATCGGTTCATGTATCCTGTTCGATTTGCTTCTCAACAATTGCTCAAAACTAAACGCCGATACTCCGAGGCTAACAAGCATGCTTTGTGCATGATGGTCCCAGGCATGGAAATGTTGTGCATTCCCTGCCAGGGGGGGGGGACTGTTATGGATAAATTGGACCAAAGTAAAAAGGCATAAATATGAGTGTGTGCTTGTATGTGTGGCAATAGTATAATAAAATATAGAGTGCATAGGGCCCAGGGTTGAGGTGGCAGGGCATGACCATGTGCCACCCTTCCACGTAAGAGGATCCATAAGGTGTGTTGTACATAATCCATGGTAGTAAGATTATAAAATGTTAAGGTGCACAACAACACAAAGCAACTATAGATGCGCTTGGTAGACATGCAAAATAGCGGGCGCGTCTATAGGCATTGCTTTAGTAGAGGAATTATGGGCACATCTAAAAGCGCATCTAACAACTCGTCTATTTGTGTGTGTATTAACACATCTAATTGCGTGTCTAATCTGAGAAAATACGGGCCCGTCTAACATCGCGTTTATTAGCGCATCTATTTGCACGTGTATTAACGCGTTTATTTGCACGTTTACATTGAGAATTAGACGCGCATTTAGACGTGTAGATAGACGCAAACCAGAGAATACAAAAAGTGAGATTTTGGTGTACATCATTGCTTTCCAAACATTGCCCTTGATTACCAAAGCACATAATTTTAGCAGAACATCAATGCTTTTTTGCAAGCCCACATATACAAGAATTAAGTGAGGTGAGGAGAATGAGACAATATGTAAAATAGTTTTGCCAATATCAATGATGGGGCTGTAAAATAGTTTTGCCAATATCAATGATGGGGCTACGGTTCAATCTCATCCTCAATGAGATCAACCCTTGCCAAACTATCTACTTCAAAATCCAAACAAGTGTTTAGATCTACAAATACATTCAACCCACTACTACTTGTGCTACTCATATGCTCATTGAAATCAGCATCACCAATGGTAGGCTCGTCCTCATGGGTAATGGCCTCAATATCTGTATCTCTTATCTCATGATCATCCTCCTCTCTTGTATCACGGTCATCATCACGTCCATGGCCATGATCATCCTCCATACGCTCCATATTAGTAAATGTACTATACATCACTTTGGAATGTGGCATAATAGGTATGACATGCCACCATCTATTATTATCCACCATTGGTTGATAGACAATCTAACTCAAACACAAATGCAATCATGTTATTTTTCTTGCATCAAATATTTAAAAGCCAGTATTTTTATATGTGTGCACAGTACCTGTTCACATTGTTGCGGTAGTACTAGTGTGTCCTTCCTACTTTGCCAAAACTTTGTGGAGTCAATAGTTACAAAGCCACTTGCATGGTGTTTGATTGTTGCATTAGGGCCTCTTTCCACCATGTCCTTAAACCACTTTACATCCAAAACATACACAAATAAGCGTCGAAAGTCAAGCATAATAATATCTTGGATTATGCCGCAATAATCGTCCATGGCTCCATTGGCTCCCTCAAAGCTAGCAATGACGCCGCAATATTGTGTGTTTCTCTTATCATCAATCCGTTGTGTTCGAAAATGCTTGCCCTCACACCATATAGCATTGAACATAGTGCACTACACCAAGAAAAAATCAATTAAATAAGCAATCTAAATTATTGAAAGCTCCTAACTTATGCATAACATTCTATATACCGACCTTGCTCATGCCATTGCATTTTCCCCAAAGATTTCTCTCTAAGGTTTAAGGGTGGTAGCTCTAGTGCTAACAAGTGGAAAGTTAAAATTTGGCCGACTATAAAGTTGACATATCTTTTTCTTAGCCTTGGAAATTGTTTTGAGGAGTTATCTTCTGAGCTACTTATTGCATGTTGTTGCCTTCATTTTTCTTGCATAAGCAATTATCAGATGGTGTTTCTTTTTTAAAAAATTGGCGACAAAGGAAATTACTTTTGGGCATATTAAATTGTTTGATGGCAAAGGATTCATACTTGGCAAACCCAAGTAAAATATCTCGTAATGTATAAAGGTCTATGGCCCTACATCCAGGTCATGAAGCATATTGAAATCATTATGGATGATGATGATGATATTGGAGAACAAGCATTGTCCATCATTGCACTTAACCTCCATCCAAAACTCATTCATCTCATGGTGGGAGCCATGTCATCAAAGATATCTTGGAATGAGTTGGATCAACTCTATGGAGCAAGTGGCGAGCACTCCCGTATTGCACTCAAAGTCAAATTGTGTGGTTTAGGCTTCTTTGAAATGGAAAACTAGGTGACTTTATTAGTGAAATCCATAGTATCACAATGCAATTGGCCACTATTAATGCTAAGGTGGAAGATGAGGATGTTATTGTAGTGTTGTGGAAGAGCATGCCCGAGCCATATGAGAACCTCTTCACAACCTTAAAGCATCTCCTTGATCGAAATTTAGAAAGAATTATTAGTGCTTTGCTCGATGAAGTGTGCAACATCAAGGCAGTGCATCTACATCAAGGGTAGGCAGTGCATCTACATCAAGGGTAGGCTCTATCCATGGTCATAGCAAGAAGAAAAAGGGATTCAAATGTTGTTTTTGTTAGAAAAAGAGTCATGATGAGGCCCATTGTTTTTTAAGAGACCCATCACAAAGAAAGTATCATCATTGTGGTGAAATAGGTCATCTTGCAAAAGATTGTAAGAATCCACGTGATGCAAACAACTTGTAAGATCATCAAATGACACCTATGATGGACTCCTCCAAGAGAAAGAGGAATATGCATCTTGTATAGTGGCATTTCCCTGCTACATGCTATGTAATCTTGTATGCAATGCTCAACATGTAAGTTTAAAATGTTAGAATTGAGAGGGGATGTTGGGAATCCCTTCCTATTGGAAGCAAGAAAGTGCATGGGTAAGTGGGGCTAGCAAGCCAATGGGATGCAAGGCTTGTGGATTGGGTATGAGGACCCTAACTCCTAATCTTTGTATAAGAATACACATTGTTGGAATGTGTGCGTATGGAATGAAATCCAACCTAGAAGTTGGATAGCTCTTGGTCTCTCTTGTCTCCCACATTTGAGTTCTTGAGAGCTTCTTGGTCTTGAGTGAGCTTCCACTCCCTTGAGCATTCCAATCCTATATTTCTTACACTACTCACATGTGTGATTGGGACACCAAGCTTCACATAGTGTTATGGGCATATCAGATAGCCTATAAGGTAACAACTAACCTTACTCCTTTTTGCATGGATTTTGATTTGGGAGCAATGGTACTATTGGAATTTTTTGTCCCAACTTTAAGGATTAACGTGAACATCATCTCAGTGAACAAGAGGTTGTATAGAAATGGTTACACTGACTTATTGAGCTAGACAAGCTTTGGCTCTAGGCAGCTTGGATGCAACACGTGATTCAATGCCAAAAGTAAAGCTTGGCAAGATAGGCACATCATACTCAAGAATCTAAAGCAAGGAATGCTTGCCACTATTCTTGGGAGGTGCACTACTAAGAAACCCTATGTATGTACATGTGTTCAAGGGGTATTTAAAAACCCCCTCAACTAAAACTTTTGCCCCAATAAAAGCACCCCTCTTTACTTATGAATGAAGTGATTTTTTGTAAAGTTGAATCCAAAAACCCTTTTTTTAATTGTAATAATGTTGAATTTTTCCAAAAAGCTAAATTAAAATACCTCGCCTTTTGAATGCACTCAAGGCTCTATTGGACAATGTGAAGCTAGATCCCATAAAAAATAATTTCAAAGTCAGATGGAATGTGCCGTACAGGCTTATTGGTGTCTTTGATAATGGGACAATCCAACTAGTAGATCTCCAAGGCCACTTTATCCCAAACCCTTCAATGTCGTAGCCATGTAAAACCATACCAACCTCGGAGCTACCTAGTGATTGCATCCTGGTCTTCCATGGAGCTAAATCATCTTGTTCAATGTTCAATAAGTCTTAGTGGTCTTAATAGGAGAATCATTCTAAGAGATTATAGAATCAACATTTGTGATTGTACAACCATCATCTTGGTGTTCAATGGAGGCAAAGCCTCATGGCTTCTGAGGGAAAATATTTTGACAAAAAGGGTCGGTTTTATGGGAACTAAGTATCATACTTGGTCCATCAAGATGAATCTGGAATTAATTGAGAGAGACATGTCAAGCTGACAAGAACCTTCTACTTGTTGACCTGAAGATATGGCAACCTAGGTGACCATGGACATGAAGGTACCTGCTCTTCTTGTCTCTAGATTGGCAAATTCTCAAATAGATAATGTGTCTTTGGAAAAATTTGCATATGAATCTTGGGAATGACTTCAATGTGTATTTGTTCAAGTAAATTCTACTTCTTGATTATTTGTTTCAAAGAATCTATATCACCTCTAACTAGATGGAGTCAATGTGGTTGAATATATTGGCAACCTCCATGCATTTGTGGATCAATTTGTTGGTATTGAGGTGGTCGGCATACGTGGACCCCCACTGGCAAATGTTGAATAGATATTTTGTATCCATATACGAGTAGTTATGAGTTGATGCCTAAATTTTAAAAAACTATATAGTTGATGCCTACTAAAGACATCCTTCTTTTTTAAAATTTTCATGAAAATAACTTCAAATTTCTTACAAAAAAATGCTCTTCTTTATGAAAACAATCCTTTCAAATCTCAAATGATAAACCATAAACTAAGAGCTTTGCATTTATCCATTTTGCATCCTAGTGTGGGTAGATATTAGGCTAACCTAAGTGAGCCCCACACCGACACCCGACTCTTTTTAAAAGGATACTAAAACTTACAATTTTTTTTGAAAGCTTTGTTTATCCTTTTTGCTTGTCCTTCTTTGTTTTTTTAAAGACTCCAAGCAGAGCTAGATTCTCAAAAATGCATATAGTTTGAGGTGGGCGCACAGTATACATAAGATACAGCACATGCTATTGTGTGGTAGATGTAGTACCGCATGGTATGAAGAAATACTATGTGGTATTGTCACTTTCTTACTGCATAGTGTGTCGTTTCACTGCGCGGTAACCCGCTGCACATCAGCTAGTGCCTATAAAAAAACGTGACTTGATCACTTTAAATCGCTCCAAGGAGCCCCAAAAAATGTTTAAAATGTTTTAATTAGCTGATTTAAAATGGCCATTTTAAATCCCTCATAAATCCTTGTTTTTGACTTTCAAATCAATGTGAGACTTATTCTATAATCAGAAGGATATATCTGGCCTTGTGATGCAACAAATTGGATACTTTGGTGATGGTAGAACATTCATACTTCACCAAAAACATGTTCATGTGCAACTATTTTACATCATTTATATATTTAGAGAGGATGACATTGGAATGTATATACCAAGAGGATGTTGTTGACATTGCATATATTGACATGATGTTTCTACCATTGGAATATTAATTTCGCTCACCACAAACACATGAGAGGCCAATCATGTACTAGCTTGACTCACTATACAAGCAGTACAATCATGTACTTATTTGGCTCACCAAAAAACACATGGAAGAACAATCACTATAAACTCCTCAGTAGTACGTACTACAAGCAGTATGTGGGAGTCCAATCAGAGGCCAATCATGTACTTATTTGGCTCACCATAAACACATGGAAGAACAATCACATACGAGTCTGGCTCACTTGAAACTCCTCCATGATAATATATATGTGGTGTTGTATAGATCAGTCATCATGGATTACTACTCATTTATTGACATTATATCTACCCACAAGATGTACTCGACATTATATCTACCAAGACAATATTATCAACATTGCATGTACCCATGAGAGGATGTTCCTGACATTGGAATATCAATTTGGCTCATCACACGTAGACAAGGGTCTAGTCTGTCTCACCACAAACTCGTCCACTAGAAAAGACATGTGGTGGTGTATAGCTCGTTCTCACTCTCCAATTGATAGATGATCGACTACCATTCATTTATTGAAAGTGTATCTACCTAGAGGGTGTTGTAACATTGGAATACAACACACATACACGGGAGTACTACTTTAGCTCAACACAAACTCCTCCACTAGAATAAAATATGTGGCAATGTGTAGCTGGCTCTCACTCTCAAATTGACACATGATCGAGTACCATTTATTTATTGGCATTGTATCTACTAAGAGGATGTCGTTGGCATGATTGTATCTGCTTGAAGGATGTTATTGATAGAATTATCTACCGAGAGGATGTTGTTGACATTGGAATATTAATTTGTCTCACGACACCATCACAAAAGTACTAGTTTGGCTGACCACAAACACCTCCACAAGAATAGATATGTGGTGGTGGATAGCTTGCTCTCGCTTGCAAATTGACGCATGAAGTAACTACCATTCATTTATTGATAGTGTATCTACCCAGAGGGCGTTATTGACATTCTATCTACCGAGAGGATGTTGCCGACATTGGGATATTAATTTGGCTCACCACACATTCTAGTTTGCATTTACCACAAACTCCACAGCTAGAATAATATATATATGCCTTGGTGTCTAGCTTGCTCTTATTTTCAAGTTGACACATACATCATGGACTACCTGCATATTGTTCGCAACCTTACTATTCCTCCACTTCAATGTTCTGCACTCATTCATTTACACCCTGATTTTCATACGATTAAAGACGAAACTGAGATGTGGCTCTTGGCTACCTTCAACCCATCCTCTGAAGTTGAGGAGAAACTCCTTCTTTAGTCTCAGTTTCCTTTGCTGACCTGCTTGGTTAATGCCGGTGGTGAGGCAAGACGCATCGTCTCTCTTGCCAAATTCTATTCTTGGTTATTCAAGTTCGACGACATGACTGACGACATGCTTGGCCTAGGAAGAAACCTTTCTACAGCCATACTCCTCTTCCAATCCCTTATGGATATGCTTGAGGCAAAGCCTTCCCCTTCAAGGGCGCATAGGATGGTCAGCGTGGCACAGGATTCTATCGGTGAGCCTCTTTAAGTCGTACTCTATCCGGAAGAACTTAAATGAATAGAGAAAGGTCTTGGTCATGTGTGATACCTCCATACGATGGTCTGTAGTAGCTCCATATTGGTCGTGTGTCATAATGGTGTGGACAACCTCTATCCATCCAGCTGATGTACCTTTAGCCAAGCCACCTAAGTTTATGTAACGTTCTCACCTAATTTATGTGGCCAATTATCCTATGCCTTTACATATGTCAAAGCTGGATGCTAAATATGATGAAGTATTTTTTTAATCTACTTAGCAAATTTAATACCTATTTTTATGCTTCTCAGCCATTGCATCGGGCCTTGTAACATTATAACATGTATATTTTAGGTTTTATGTTAACATATGCAATGCAAATGTGAATGTTATATTTACATCTTGAAGTTCACCTATACAATATAGTTATCTATGATTTTATCACATAATAATTGCGATTTTGTGGTTGCATTGCAACTATGACTATAGGCACTCCTGTCACTTAAAACTCATCATACTATCATCTATAAATTATAAAAGACAAAAGACAAAGTTTCTAGTCATCTTTAGAAAAATAATTAAAGCTTCTCATCTTTAAGGAAACATGATACACATGAATATGCTGATAAATTATGAAAAAGTCAAAACAATAATACTTGTATCTATGTAAGGGAAATTTGGAGTATTTCAAAAACGTGCACAATTTTATAGTTCCATTTCAAATAAACAGCTAAATTTTTAATTATTTTAGGGTTGGGGGAAAAATAATTACATAGAGTATAGAAGATGCAGTAAGATTCGACACTCAAGCTTCTCATTTTGGGATTCAAGGAAAATATAATGAAAAAGTATGCAGTTTAATTCACAAAAAGAGAGAACAACATATGAGTGAATGAAACATTCTTGCATTTTTGGTATTCTTTTATACTTCAATGGTTCTAATGCTTTTACATATACGTAAAATGTCTCAAATTTCGAGCAAATGCAACCACAAAATCGTAATTATTATGTGATAAAATCATAGATAACTATATCGTATAGATAAACTTCAAGATGTAAATATAACATTCACATTTGCATTGCATATATTAACCTAAAACCTAAAATATACATGTGATAATGTTACAAGGCCTGATGCAATGGCTGAGAAGCATAAAAATAGGTATTAAATTTGCTAAGAAGATTAAAATATTTAGCATCCAGCTTTGACATATCTAAAGGCATAGGATAATTGGCCACATAAATTAGGTGAGAACGTTACATAAACTTAGATGGCTTGGCTAAAGGTACATCAGCTGGATGGATAGAGGTTGTCCACACCATTATGACACATGACCAATATGGAGCTACTACAGACCATCGTATGGAGGTATCACACACGACCAAGACCTTTCTCTATTTATTTAAGTTCTTCTGGATAGAGTACGACCTGAAGAGGCTCACCGATAGCATTCGGGTTTGCATCCACACCATGGTATCGAGCTGTTAGGTACGACCAATACAGATTTCCAGCCATCCAGCTGCCCAAGCTTTCGAGGTAGCTTCCCACTCCAGGTTTTTCCATCAGCTTGGACCTTTTGACTTCATCAAGATACCTAACAAAATCATTGTCTCTCTATCGGATCATTCTGCATACCGTCTCAACACTGACTTGGAAGTCGTGGGACTCATTGAAGCACATGACGGAAGCAATATTATCGTGATCGCCTCTCAAATATTCTGATTTAAGCGAGAAGAGATCGTTCGCCCACGAGACATGATCTGCTACGGCGTCATGGAGCCCAGAAAGGAGGGGACTCGTCAGAGTCTCTTCATCAAGGTCTATTCCTACTGCGTACTCCGCAAGGATGAAGACGAGAAACATCGCAGAGAACTTCCGACGCCTGAGAATGTATGTCTGAACGTCCGAGATGCTTCATGCTTCACGACAGGAAATTTGGCATTTCCAAGCATCAATTGAATCTCTGAAAGCATGAAGAAATCGGGATCGCTGCGTCGCAGGCATATTCAGGCAAATCTCACTCCACCAATCTTGTGCCACGGCGACCATCCTATGCGCCCCTGAAGGGGAAGGCTTTGCCTCAAGCATATCCATAAGGGATTGGAAGAGGAGTGTGGCTGTAGAAAGGTTTCTTCCTAGGCCAAGCATGTCGTCAGTCATGTCGTCGAACTTGAATAACCAAGAATAGAATTTGGCAAGAGAGACGATGCGTCTTGCCTCACCACCGGTGTTAACCAAGCAGGTCAGCAAAGGAAACTGAGACTGAAGAAGGAGTTTCTCCTCAACTTCAGAGAATGGGTTGAAGGTAGCAAAGAGCCACATCTCAGTTTCATCTTTAATCGTATGAAAATCAGGGTGTAAATGAATGAGTGCAGAACATTGAAGTGGAGGAATAGTAAGGCTGTGAACAATATGCAGGTAGTCCATGATGTATGTCACAACAAGACAAAGCACCCATAAACGCGTGCACAGACGCGTTTCATGAACTAAATAAAAAACTTACGGGCGCGTTTATTTGCGCGTCAGGAGACCTGCGTCTAATTGCGCGTCTATATATCAGACTTACGCGCGTATAGACGTGCACAAACACGCGTAAATAGACGCGCTTATAAACGCTATTATAGACGCACATATAGACGCAAGTCGAACAGACAGACGCGAATATAAACGCGTTCTTAGACGCACTGATAGACGCGCCTTTTTTTTTAAAAAAAATTTACAGAATACTGTGTATGTTGTGTATGCTATATAGTTACAAGAATCCCATATCCACATTCTGTAATTCAATTCTTATAGCCAACCGCATTTTAATTACAATTCCAAATAAAATATTACAACTCCAAAACGCAATAAAATTAAAAGCTCAAAAAGTTCTTGTATATAGATATAGCACGAAGCTAAGCCACGTCATGTGGCTCCAAGTACAAAAAATAAGCAAGCTAAGCCATGTCATGTGGCTTCAAGTACAAAAAATAAGAGGAGTCTATATACAAGAGGCACGAAGCCAAGCCAATGGCTTTAAGTACAAAAAAGAATAGTAGCACTACTTCTACAACTAATCCTCGCTGCCTTCCATGCTCCCTTCTGCGCTGCCTTCTACGCTCCCTTCTGCACCTCCTTCCTCGTCTTCCTCGTCGTCTTGTGCAGGGGCGGCTTGTAAACAAGGGACAACATATATCAATGTATGAAAAATCAAATCTTTACTTATAATTTTGGCATTATTTAATTACTTTCAAATACCTAGGGGGCCTGTCCAGTAGCTCGGGTATACTGCTCCTCAATAATCAGCCCGTCATCATAGAAGTGCCTCCATGTATCTCCTCTGCGATGGTGGCAGTGGTAGGCTGTCTCCACTGGAGTAGGGTATCTGCCCACGATCTCAAGCTACATGACCGCGATACACTTTGTGGAGGGATTAGTACAAAGAAACAACCAACCTCCTAATAAACTACATAAGCAATATAATTTGAGATCGATACTTACAAATTGGGCCTCCCATGATTCAACACCCCCTGCTCCAAAATGCGCGCTCCCATATTCCTCCATCTGGATCCTCCGTGCCTCCACGTGCTGCAGACTGGGCTCCTCCCTCGCTGACTTCATTGCCTTCTTCCACTCACGCTTCTGAGCGGTGTGGGGTGGGCCCCTTGGAGGTTAGTGCCTGCCTCTTAAGGGAAGATCTTTTATTGCTAAGTATCGTAACAATCTTTGACTTCCCCCATTTATCTGTGAACTGGCGATTGGGGGGGTTAGGATACCTAGAGCGAACAGTAGCGAGGGTCTCATCAGCCAACCTCTTTGGGTGGTCTTTATAGTGGATAAAGCAATCTCTGTAATTGTTAGCAATTACAGAGCGCATGAAGGCCATGATGTCCTTCCCCCGCGCATCCATCAAGATGCCTCCTGTCTGAGTGATGTCATAATAAATCGTACCATCACCCAGAGGCACGTCTAAATCATCCGAATCATCCTCCTCCTCACTGCCACATGGCCCAAAGCACTGTGCCATGCATTCGCCACCGCTCTCCCTGCTACTACGCCTGCTACCCTGTCGTGTCGAGCTCGTACGCTGGCCACTCGTAGCTGGGGACTGCACGGGACTACGCTGACCACTCGTAGCTGGAGAACCGAGTCTCGACGGCTGGGGAGTACGTCGACGGCTCGCCGAGACAGAAGGACCTCCTGACGGCATGGGGGAAGGGGCATAAGACGGGATGGCAGAAGGGACATAAGACGGCATGGGGGAAGGGGCATAAGACGGTACGGGGAAAGGGGCATAAGACGGCTGTGCGGACTCCACTGGCAGGCGGTGTGGGGTGGCTCGGAGTCTGTAGTGCCGACTCCTGGGGAGTGTTAAGGGTACCCGTCATGTACCCGTATAACTCCGCAGGACTAGGAGGGTGCCCTAAAATGTTATATAAATCCTTCCATATCGATTCTCGCGGATCACGTGAGCTAGAAGCACTTCCTCCCCACATGTTAAACTGGAAAAAAGGAAACAAATCTATTACTTTGGGAGCTGAGAAGAAAGGGGAAAAAAAAAGAGGCTCTGTCAGAGCGCGTCTATAGACCCGTCTAATCTTCGCGTCTATAAACGCGTCTAACAGAGCGTTTAACAATTCAAGTACAAGCGCATCTAACAGTCCATCCAGCAATCCATCTAACAGTGCGTTTACAAGCGCGTCTAACAGTGCGTCTAACAATCCGTCTAAACATCCATCTAACAACGCGTCTAAAAGTGCGTCTAAAAGTACATTTAAAACTCCGTTTAACAGAGCGTCTGTGTGAGCGTCTACATACACGTCTGTGTGTGTCTATAACAAGCCAGACGCGCAGATAGACACGCCTGTAGACGCGCATTTAGACGCGCCCTCAGACGCCTCTATACACGCGCTCCGACAGGCGAGAATACTAAAAAGTCGAAAAGGACGTTTCGTCCGACAAAAGAACGTGTTGCTCATACCTAGATGCTGCATTTCGTGGATGCGAGAAAGTACAAAACTGGAAAGAGCAAGCAAGAACAACTTCAAAAGGACTTACTTGGAAAAAGGTATGGAAGGATCTTTCTTTTCCAAACTCGTTTCTTCTCCTTGTTCGAACTCCTCCTCTTCTTTAGGCTTGGAAGCAAGTGTAGGTACGGTCCCTTTCTCTTGAGTGAAAGCTTGGAATTGTGTATGGGAGGCTCTCTCTTAAGCTTCGAATCTATAGAACTGCTAATAAAGAAGGAAGAAAGCTGCTCGCAAAGTTTAAGTAGTGAAAAGAAAAGCAAAGCGAGCGGCACGCCGAAAAGCAGGTTTAAAAGTCGCGTCTATAGTCGCGTCTATTAGCGCGTCTATAGTCGCGTTCTATAGTCGCGTCTGAATACATAGAGTAGATGCGTCTATAGTCGCATCTATTAGCGCATCTACGGGCATGTTTAAATACACAGAGTAGATGTGCGTTTAGACACGTAGTTAAACACGACATTAGACGCGACGATAGACGCAGCGATAGACGCATGAACACAGAGTTTTTAAGTTAAGCATTTGAAGAAGAGCAAATTTGGTGGGTTGTTTGTTTGTAGGATGTCTCCATCTTCAACAAGCAGCTCCAGTGAGGATGAATCCCTCCATATCCACCATCGCGAAATGTGGTTGGAGCAAAAAATCAAATGTCTATGTGATCGATGTCGAGGAAACATGTATCGTGCACGCAGGATTACGCTCAATCATATCTCAAAGTATGGAGAATGGGATGTGACCATAAACAGGGTAAGGGTTTGTAAGTTAAGGTTGATTGAGATACCTATGGGTGTTCATATATTTGAGTTATGATCCCGTTTTAATTTGATACAGGATGCAGTGCCACACCCGCACATGTTACCCTATGCCCGTCGTGAGGAGGCGAAGCGTCGGCGATATGAGGTGGGATCTTCAGGAGGGACCGTTACGGATGCATGGAGTGATGGTGATAGTAGCCCTCCACCATTACCTCATGAAGCCATGGAGGAGGAGGTGTTTGATGATATGGTGCGGGATTTATATGTCCATCAAGGGAGGGATGATAGCATGGAGCAGGATGATCTTTTTACCGCAGCATCGACTCCACTGTTTGAGGGGTGCACATTCTCTATTCTACGTGCCTCCCTTGAGTTACTAAACTTGCAAACCATCTATGGATGGAGCAATGCAAGTTTGAATGCATTACTCAAGTAAGCTTTAAAGTCGATTTTGCAAACATGGTGAATTATGCTAGTGGGTCAATTACTCGAATGCTTTTCCTCATTTATGGTCTTCACGTGCAGGCTATTGTGTAAAATGCTTCCAAGGGAGAATAAATTACCGACCTCAAGAGATATGGCAAGGCAACATGTGACCTCTCTTGGAGGATTAGATTACAAGCGCATCCATGCATGTGTCAACGATTGCGTTTTGTTTCGTGGACTACATAAGGATGCAAGAGAGTGTCCTACTTGTGGAGAGGCAAGATATAGAGCAGATCTCAAAACCGTGGACGTGCCTCGTAAGGTATTGCAACATTTTCCCATAATCCCTTGCATCCAACATATGTTCAAGTGCAAATCTATTGCAGAGCTCATGTCATGGCATTCCTCCCATCGATCAACCAATGGCAAGTGGAGAACTCCCGCAGACTCTCCTGCGTGGAAGCATATTGAAGACACATGGCCAAGCTTCAACGAAGAACCTAGGAGCTTGAGCCTTGGATTGGGTATGGACGGTGTGAACCCATTTGGTCTCAAAAGCACGTCTTACAGTGTATGGCCAGTGGTATTGGTGAATTACAATCTTCCACCCTCTATGACTATTAAGAAAGGACATGTCATGCTGTCCCTTCTAATTCCAGGGAAACATAAAGTCAAAAACCCTGATGTTTATTTGGAGCCTTTGATTGATGAGCTAGAGATACTTTGGAGAGGTATCGAGGTGCATGATGTGAGCAGGCCTCCCTCGTCATGAGACTTCAACTGCAAAGCAATCTTGATGTGGACGATGCATGACTTCCCAGGCTATGGTGAGTGTTCAGGTAAGCATTGCATTTTTTAATTATGAATAGGCAAAGGACGTGGCACCCTAAACCCACCTTCCACTCTTAATTGCATCTATTGTTTCAGGTCTCACTACATCAGGTTACCATGCATGTCCTGTTTGTGGTCCTTCGCTAGTTGCCTCACGGGCAGACGCATTGAATAAGGTCATCTATGAGAATCACCATCGATTTCTCCCACCTGATCATCCTAGATATGTTGCCCCTTGGAATGAATTCCTCCCACAATCACTCACCGCGGGAGATTGGATGAGAATTTGGGACGGTTCCACGACTCCTCCACCACTTGGCATGAGCCGGTAAGGATTTGTAACTATTGGCTGGAAGTAAAGATTGGCTATATTGGTTGAAAGTGAAGATTGCACGCTAACACTTTATTTTGTTTAGATACTCCATCTTTTATCGTTTACCATATTGGTCCCACCTCAAGATCAATCACCTGCTCGATCCCATGCATATCTTCAAGAATGTGGCATCTACCATTTGGGAGCATTTGAATGGGACACGAGATTCGGCAGGCATAAGGGAAGATCTACATACCACAGGGAGGATGCATGAAGCTTGGCCTCAAGAGAGACCAAATGGGCATGTTTTTTTACCTCGTGCACCGTGGATGTTATCAAAGCACGAGATGGCGACGGTGAAGCGCGCTATTACTACAATTCGTACTCCCACTGGATGCATGAGGTGTTTGAAGGGAGCCTTTACAAAGAGCAAGAAAAGAGGTGTAGAGCAATTATATGGCTTGAAATCTCATGATTGGCACAAGATGCTCCAAGTAAGTATTTTATATGCATAATATCTTTTTCCTTTCAAATTTGTGAGTGAATAGCTATAAGCAACTAATCAACCACCTCCTCGCGGGTTCAGTTCATACTACCTACTAGCATTTCACGTAGTGCATCAAAGGACGTGAAAGATTGTATTTACAAGATGGGCGAGCTTGTGAGGTATGTGAGCTCAAAGGAAATAGATCCCACCACGCTTGAGAATGCTCGAGTTATGTCAGTGGAGGCGGTTTGTTTAGTGGAGGAGACATTTCCACGTTCTATTCTCACAAGCCAACTACATCTCATAGTACATTTGGTGGATGAGATTGCTATATGCGGTACTATACATGCACGATGGTTGTTCTTCCTCGAGCGCTTCATGAAGACGTTGAAGGGCTTTGTGAGACAAAATGCAAGACCCGAAGGTAGCATGGCCGAGGGTTGGTTGGTACAAGAGTCACTTGTATATATTTCTGAGTTTCTTGTTGATGTGGATAGCTCTCTCCCACGACTATGGAGAGATGATGAAGACCTAAGGATGACCTCTATTGTGCCTCAAGGAAAAGGACGCAACAAAGTAATAGACACGGAGTTGCATAATAGTATCAACCTCTTTTGCGTGCTTAACAGTGATGTGATGAAAAGATGGGTGACAAGATACGAGGATGCAAAGGCAAGAAAACAAGAAGAAAGGGCCCTCTTTCGTACATACCACGGATCTCGTGTGCCATACCCTCAGCGTCTAAGAGCACTTCCAAAGGATATTCATGTGGATTGGCTACTTGATGAAATGGAGAAAGCAGAGAAAGACGAGGGGATGCATATCACAATGGAAGAATGGGAGTATGCTAGGGGATGCATGAGCAAGGTCGGTATATAGAATGTTATGCTAAGTTAGGAGGTTTTTATAATTTAGATTGCTTATTTAATTGATTTTTTCTTGGTGTAGTGCACTATGTTCAATGCTATATGGTGTGAGGGCAAGCATTTTCGAACACAACGGATTGATGATAAGAGAAACACACAAGATTGCAGCGTCATTGCTAGCTTTGAGGGAGCCAATGGAGCCATGGATGATTATTGTGGCATAATCCAAGATATCATTATGCTTCACTTTCGACGCTTCTTTGTGTATGTTTTGGATGTAAAGTGGTTTAAGGACGTGGTGGAAAGAGGCCCTAATGCAACAATCAAACGCCATGCAAGTGGCTTTGTAACTATTGACTCCACAAAGTTTTGGCAAAGTAGGAAGGACACACTAGTACTACCGCAACAATGTGAACAGGTACTGTGCACACACATAAAAATACTCGCTTTTAAATATTTGATGCAAGAAAAGTAACATGATTGTATTTGTGTTTGAATTAGGTTGTCTATCAACCAATGGTGGATAATAATAGGTGGTGGCATGTCATACCTATTATGCCACATTCCAAAGTGATGTATAGTACATTTACTAATATGGAGCGTATGGAGGATGATCATGGCCATGGACGTGATGATGACCATGATACAAGAGAGGAGGATTATCATGAGATAGGAGATATAGATATTGAGGCCAGCATTACCCGTGAGGACGAGCCTACCATTGGAGATCTTGATTTCGATGAGCACATGAGTGGCACAAGTAGTAGTGGGTTGAATGTATTTGTAGATCTAAACACTTGTTTGGATTTTGAAGTAGATAGTTTGGCAAGGGTTGATCTCATTGAGGATGAGATTGAACCATAGCCCCACAATTGATATTGGCAAAACTATTTTACATATTGTCTCATTCTCCTCATTTCCCTTAATTCTTGCATATGTGGGCTTGCAAAAAATTATGTGCTTTGGTAATCATGGGCAATGTTTGGAAAGCAATGATGTACACCAAAATCTCACTTTCTGTATTCTCTGGAGCGTGTCTAAATGCACGTCTGAGTCTCAGTGTAAACACGCAAATAAACGCGCAAATACACGCGCAAATAGACGCGCTAATAAACGGGATGTTAGACAGGCCCGTATTTTCTCAGGTCTAACGCGCAAATAAACGCGGTGATTTACGCGCAAATAGACGAGCGTTTAGCCGCGCCTATAGACGCGCCCGTAATTTCTCTACTAGAGCAACGCCTATAGATGCGCTCGCTATTTTGCGCGTCTACCAAGCGCGTCTATAGTTGCTTTGTGTTGTTGTGTGTGTCAACTTGAGAATAAGAGCAAGCTAGACACCAAGGCATATATATATTATTCTAGCTGTGGAGTTTATGGTAAACCCAAACTAGAATGTGTGGTGAGCCAAATTAATATCCCAATGTCGGCAACATCCTCTCGGTAGATAGAATGTCAATAATGCCCTCTGGGTAGATACACTATCAATAAATGAATGGTAGTCACTTCATGCATCAATTCGCAAGCGAGAGCAAGCTATCCACTACCACATATCTATTCTTGTGGAGGTGTTTGTGGTCAGCCAAACTAGTACTTCCATGATGGTGTCGTGAGACAAATTAATATTCCAATGTCAACAACATCCTCTCGGTAGATAATTCTATCAATAACATCTTTCAAGTAGATACAATCATGCCAACAACATCCTCTTAGTAGATGCAATGCCAATAAATATTGGACTCCCATGTACTGCTTGTAGTACACGTACTACTCAGGAGTTTATAATGATTGTTCTTCCATGTGTTTATGGTGCGCCAAATAAGTACATGATTGTACTGCTTGTATAGTGAGTCAAGCTAGTACATGATTGGCCTCTCATGTGTTTGTGGTGAGCCAAATTAATATTCCAATGGTAGAAACATCATGTCAATATATGCAATGTCAACAACATCCTCTTGGTATATACATTCCAATGTCATCCTCTCTAAATATATAAATGATGTAAAATAGTTGCACATGAACATGTTTTTGGTAAAGTATGAATGTTCTACCATCGCCAAAGTATCCAATTTATTGCATCACAAGGCCAGATATATCCTCCTGATTATAGAATAAGTCTCACATTGATTTGAAAGTCAAAAACAAGGATTTATGAGGGATTTAAAACGGCCATTTTAAATCAGCAAATTAAAACATTTTAAACATTTTTTGGGGCTCCTTGGAGCGATTTAAAGTGATCAAGTCATGTTTTTTTATAGGCACTGGCTGATGTGCAGCGGGTTACCACGCAGTGAAACGACACACTGTGCAGTAAGAAAGTGACAATACCACATAGTATTTCTTCATACCGTGTGGTACTACATCTACCACACAATAGCATGTGCTACAGTATCTTATGTATACTGTGTGCCCACCTCAAACTATATGCATTTTTGAGAATCTAGCTCTGCTTGGAGTCTTTAAAAAAACAAAGAAGGACAAGCAAAAAGGATAAACAAAGCTTTCAAAAAATTTTGTAAGTTTTAGTATCCTTTTAAAAAGAGTCGGGTGTCAGTGTGGGGCTCACTTAGGTTAGCCTAATATCTACCCACACTAGGATGCAAAATGGATAAATGCAAAGCTCTTAGTTTATGGTTTATCATTTGAGATTTGAAAGGATTGTTTTCATAAAGAAGAGCATTTTTTTGTAAGAAATTTGAAGTTATTTTCATGAAAATCTTAAAAAAGAAGGATGTCTTTAGTAGGCATCAACTATATAGTTTTTTAAAATTTAGGCATCAACTCATAACTACTCGCATATGGATACAAAATATCTATGCAACATGTGCCAGTGGGGGTCCACGTATGCCGACCACCTCAATACCAGCAAATTGATCCACAAATGCATGGAGGTTGCCAATATATTCAACCACATTTACTCCATCTAGTTAGAGGTGATATAGATTCTTTGAAAGAAATAATCAAGAAGTAGAATTTACTTGAACAAATACACATTGAAGTCATTCCCAAGATTCATATGCAAATTTTTCCAAAGACACATTATCTATTTGAGAATTTGCCAATCTAGAGACAAGAAGAGCAGGTACCTTCATGTCCATGGTCACCTAGGACCCTTAAGCCTTAGAGAGAAATATTTGGGGGAAATGCAATAGAACAAAAACCGATAGAGTCATCTTCTTCATTGCACAGGATGAAGGATGATGCAAACATGATTCTGAGCTCATTTGTCTTCTCTTCTTTTCCCCTTGCTTTCTCTACATTGTAACATTGGAAATTCCTTCCTAGTGGAAGCAAGAAAGTGCATGGGTAAGTCGGGTTAGCAAGCCAATGAGATGCAGGTTGGGGATGAGGACCCTAATCCTAATATTTGTACAAGAACACACATATTCGGAATTTGTGACTGTGGAATCAAATCCAATCTAGAAGCTCGATACCTCTTGGTATCGTGTCTCTCTTATCTCCCACTTTTGAGTTCTTGAGAGCTTCTTGATATTGAGTGAGCTTCCACCATCTTCCTCTCCCTTGAGCATTTCAATTCTATATTTCTGTAGCGTCATAAATACGTGTAGACGCTAGAGGAAACAATAGACAAATGATACGCATAACATCCACAAGAATGTTGAAGAATGACGTATTCCAAAGCAATAGTTGGCACAACATCTGTGTACACAATGACCTCAGAATGCTAGTAATAGCATGCATACAGAACCATCTGACGGTTAGAGAAGCAGTCGTTGAAGACCACAACCGCTTGGAGATCCGAACCGTCAACCCTTGCGGCGGCTTACGTACCCTCACACACCCCTCGAGGTCACCGCTGCTAACCTGCATGGTTATGCAATAACACATGGCTGGACTATGCGAACCACACATGCACATCCATGGACTAAAGTTAGATGCCTTACATGGTTCAAAGTGTATGTGCAACAATCATTTTAGGCATAGCCTCGACAGAGAACCAGGTGTGGTAAGTTAAATCTCACCCTTCACTCAGTACACAATAATTTACAAAGCATCTCATTCCGAAAAACATTGAGAAAAACATGCACTCTCTATAGTCGTAATGCCCGTCTGAACGTCCTTTTTTTAATCCTCCTTCCTGTCAAAAAGCATCCCCACATTTCGGACAACTTGAACGATGTTGCCTGTTCAAAAGCAACCATTATAGTGATGTATGTGCTTAGCTGCACACTGATACTTTATTTTGTGAGGCCCTTCTGCAACCATCGCCGTAGTTCTACTCTTCATCTGAATTAGAAATGTACTGAACAGGTGCAACAATGCCACCCACCTTGCTTAGTCCTGCATCATTGCTCTCAGGTAACTCTATCTGCAACTACATCGTCGCTCACTCGAACCAACAGTCGTAGTCGTCGTTGTCACTAACTGCCTCTTCCACATGAACATCTTCAATATTCGATCCTGATCCAGATCCATCAACCATCGTAACGGATGAGGCTTGGATCTATCCACTACATGCTATGGAGGCCACTGCTCCATGGGCAATACTGCATCTATCCATGCACCCGGCAGTAATTGTTGTTGCTACCATCGTTCTTGTGCCATCGTAGGTCTTTGAATCACCATCAGCTCATAGGAAGGGGGTCTGGCAACCTAGGAAAAGGTGTGTGCTTATTATAATACCTCCCCAAAAACCTATCCGCCTCTTTCCACCAAGGAGGACGAGGAGGTCGCGACATATTGAAAGAATGGGCGCACAATTCCAACCACAGACAAAGTGAACGCCTCTGCCGTTTCAGCACATCTATTCTTTTGCTATTGTGAAGAATTGTTTCCACAATGCTTTCTACCAGCTCTTCATATTTTGCTTGCCAATCCTCCTCAATCAGTACTAACTCCGCAACCAGTTCCTTTTCCTTATCTGCACCACCACCACCAGAAGAAGTACTGGACCCCTTTGGTCCAAAACTAGTCGGCACCTATAGACCCTATTGCTTACAAGAACCCGCACTAGCTCCTGCATCTCAGTCCGTCTTGGGTTGTCGTTTTTATGGAACCAGCTTCCAACAGGTTTGTGGAACAATAGCCACACTTCATCTTGCCACCTACCTATCCCATTCCGCTCACACATCACCCTAACGAGCTTCCAGGAGCGAGCCCATCTACTCCATGTTAACACTCACATTCCCTAGAAAAGCCCACAAATACTCCGCGAGCGCATCGGTAATACATTGGCATAACAACTCATGCTCAATGCTCGACACATACTCCGCATGCAGCTGATGCAGGGCCTCTAAATGTGCTTCCGCCACTTGAACTCTAGCTTCAAGGACTATCATCCGGTCCTCTAGTTGCCGCACCCGCTCTTGCTAACCTCACAGAGACTCATTTTCCATGCGCAATTGCATGACTTTTGCCTCCAAATTGTTCACTCTCGCACACTCTCCCCCGCACCAATTTGTGAAGCTATTCGCACGAGCAAATGCAAACAAAACTATAGCTGCAGTACATGCATAGGCTGTGTCTAAAAATTGAACCCGGTAGAAGACACTGGAGACACACTTGTAGACTCCGAGATCATCATTAACACTTCTGATGCCGACACCCTTGCCACATCAAAGACCGTCGTTGATGTTGTAGGAGTCACTACAATCATTGTTGCTACACTTTGTTGAAGCTGCTTCATCCACCACTGCATAAGGGAACCTCCCATCACCAAAGTACCTCTTGAAATCACCACTGTAGTGGTCACTAGAGTCACCATCACCCACTCTGCCACGACTGGTAATGCCAGAGGTGTAGACATAGCAATTTGCATCGTCGCCACCCCACTAGTAAAAATGCCTCCCACACCACCTATATGTGGAGTCGAGGGGGCAAGGGGAGATACCACCCTCTGGCTAAGGCGAGGCTTCTTCCTTTGTTGTTTCATAGCCACTCCGCCAGCAGATCCCTCAGCTTCATCCTGTGCAAGCCCCTCAAGTGCAAGAGTGAGCACCAAGGCAGTCCACCATTAAGGCGTTGTATCTAGACTCCAGCGACCAGATGTATGGGAAACAAAATCTCCAGGACCTGCCCAATCTTGGAATTCACTACCTGCTTCTTATGTACATGTGTCTCCACCCGTAAAGCCTCTGCATGAATCCGCTCCTCCAGGATTCAAGCCCATGGCAGCACCGCCCTCTCTCCTTAGAAACTGCTATCATCCCTCGAGTCCGAGGAGTGATGATCTCGAGTATCTAGCAATACAGGTCCCTCATCTGAGCATCCCCCAGCACCCACTCAGCTTGTATTTGCCCCTAGTAGGAGCTCCAAACTTTGCCTCCATCATCACCGATGTACACATTGGTTGTGTGATCATCCCTCCATCCATAGGCAAAAAGAGACGATGATGAATCAATTACACTATCAGCTCCCGATGCTCATCCAAGAACAGCAAATCCTACTGCCAACTGCTGGCAAAGCACCGATGCTGATAGTTAAAATTTAGGCATCAACTTATAACTACTCGCATATGGATACAAAATATCTATTCAACATGTGCCAATGGGGGGTCCACGTATGCCAACCACCTCAATACCAGCAAATTGATCCACAAATGCATGGAGGTTGCCAATATATTCAACCACGTTCACTCCATCTAGTTAGAGGTGATATAGATTCTTTGAAAGAAATAATCAAGAAGTAGAATTTACTTGAACAAATACACATTGAAATCATTCCCAAGATTCATATGCAAATTTTTCCAAAGACACATTATCTATTTGAGAATTTGCTAATCTAGAGACAAGAAGAGCATGTAAATTCATGTCCATGGTCACCTAGGTTGCCATATCTTCAGGTCAACAAGCTCAAGGGAGTCACTATGTATAAACCCTCTATATCACTTGCGTTCAAGGCCTATATTTAAAGTCCCTTATCTGTAAAAAATTTCATTAATAAAATGTACCCCTTTTCTATACAAATATGTAAATTTTTTCCAAAACTATTTTAAATAGTCCCTTATGTATATTTATTTCTGTAAATTTTAGAAATAAAAAAAATCCTTCTGTTGAACTCACGTGATAGGGTTACATATGATGAGTGACCCCCCCGAGTCAACAAGTAGAAGGTTCTTGTCAGCTTGACATGTCTCTCTCAATTAATCCCAGATTCATCTGGACGGACCAAGTATGATACTTAGTTCCCATAAAACCGACCCTTTTTGTCAAAATATTTTCCCTCAGAAGCCATGAGTCTTTGCATCCATTGATCACCAAGATGATGGTTGTAAAATCACAAACGTTGATTCTATAATCTGTTAGAATGATTCTGCTATTAAGACCACTTAGACTTTGAACAAGCTGATTTGGCTCCATGGAAGACCAAGATGCAATCACTAGGTAGCTCCGAGGTTGGTATGGTTTTACGTGGCTATGACATTGAAGGGTTTGGGATAAAGTGGCCTTGGAGATCTACCAGTTGGATTGTCCCATTATCAAAGACACCAATAAGCCTGTACAGCCCATTCCATTTGAGTTTGAAATTTTTTTAATGGGATCTAGCTTCACATTGTCCAATAGAGCCTTGAGTGCATTCAAAAGGAGAGGTATTTTAATTCAGCTTTTTGGAAAATTTTAACATTATTACAATTAGAAAAAGGGTTTTTGAATTAATTTTTAGAAAAAATCACTTGATTCATAAGTAAAGAGGGGTGCTTTTATTGGGGCAAAAGTTTTAGTTGAGGGGGTTTTTAAATACCCCTTGAACACATGTACATACATAGGGTTTCTTAGTAGTGCACCTCCCAAGAATAGTGGCAAGCATTCCTTGCTTTAGATTCTTGAGTATGATGTGCCTATCTTGCCAAGCTTTACTTTTGGCATTGAATCATGTGTTGCATCCAAGCTGCCTGGAGCCAAAGCTTGTCTAGCTCAAGAAGTCAGTGTAACCATTTCTATACAACCTCTTGTTCACTGAGATGATGTTCACGTTAATCCATAAAGTTGGGATAAAAAATTCCAATAGTACCATTGCTCCCAAACCAAAATCCATGCGAAAAGGAGTAAGGTTAGTTGTTACCTTATAGGCTATCCGATATGCCCATAACACTATGTGAAGCTTGGTGTCCCAATCACACATGTGAGTGGTGTAAGAAATATAGGATTGGAATGCTCAAGGGAGTGGAAGCTCACTCAAGACCAAGAAGCTCTCAAGAACTCAAATGTGGGAGACAAGAGAGACCAAGAGCTATCCAACTTCTAGGTTGGATTTCATTCCATACGCACACATTCCAACAATGTGTATTCTTATACAAAGATTAGGAGTTAGGGTCCTCATACCCAATCCACAAGCCTTGCATCCCATTGGCTTGCTAGCCCCACTTACCCATGCACTTTCTTACTTCCAATAGGAAGGGATTCCCAACATCCCCTCTCAATTCTAACATTTTAAAATTACATGTTGAGCAATATTGCATACAAGATTACATAGCATGTAGTAGGGAAATGCCACTATACAAGATGCATATTCCTCTTTCTCTTGGAGGAGTCCATCATAGGTGTCATTTGATGATCTTACAAGTTGCTTGTGTCACGTGGCTTCTTACAATCTTTTGCAAGATGACCTATTTCACCACAATGACGATACTTTCTTTGTGATGGGTTTTTCAAAAAACAATGGGCCTCATCATGACTCTTTTTCTAACAAAAACAACATTTGAATCCCTTTTTCTTCCTGCTATGACCATGGATAGGGCCTACCCTTGAGTTGATGTAGATGCACTGCCTTGATGTTGCACTCTTCATCGAGCAAAGCACTAATAATTCTTTCTAAATTTGGATCAAGGAGATGCTTTAAGGTTGTGAAGAGGTTCTCATATAGCTCGGGCATGCTCTTCCACAACACTACAATAACATCCTCATCTTCCACCTTAGCATTAATAGTGGCCAATTGCATTGTGATACTATGGATTTCACTAATAAAGTCACCTAGTTTTCCATTTCTAAGAAGCCTAAACCACACAATTTGACTTTGAGAGCAATATGGGAGTGCTCGCCACTTGCTCCATAGAGTTGAATCAAGTCATTCCAAGATATCTTTGATGACATGGCTCCCACCATGAGATGAATGAGTTTTGGATGGAGGTTAAGTGCAATGATGGACAATGATTGTTCTTCAATATCATCATCATCCATAATGATTTCAATATGCTTCATGACTTGGATGTAGGGCCATAGACCTTTATACATTACGAGATATTTTACTTGGGTTTGCCAAGTATGAATCCTTTGCCATCAAACAATTTAATATGCCCAAAGGAAATTTCCTTTGTCGCCAATTTTTTAAAAAAGAAACACCATCTTAGAATTGCTTATGCAAGAAAAATGAAGGCAACAACATGCAATAAATAGCTCAGAAGACAACTCCTCAAAACAATTTCGAAGGCTAAGAAAAAGATATGTCAACTTTATAGTTGGCCTAAATCAAGTACCTTAGGAGTGAATGGTAAGAGGGGGCCAAATTTTAACTTTCCACTTGTTAGCACTAGAGCTACCACCCTTAAACCTTAGAGAGAAATCTTTGGGGAAAATGCAATGGAACAAAAACCTATAGAGTCGTCTCCTTCATTGCACAGGATGAAGGATGATGTAGACATGATTCTGAGCTCATTTGTCTTCTCTTCTTTTCCCCTTGCTTTCTCTACATTGTAACATAGGAAATCTTTTCCTAGTGGAAGCAAGAAAGTGCATGGGTAAGTCGGGTTAGCAAGCCAATGGGATGCAGGTTGGGGATGAGGACCCTAATCCTAATATTTGTACAAGAACACACATATTTGGAATTTGTGAGTGTGGAATCAAATCCAATCTAGAAGCTCGATACCTCTTGGTATCGTGTCTCTCTTATCTCCCACTTTTGAGTTCTTGAAAGCTTCTTGATATTGAGTGAGCTTCCACCATCTTCCTCTCCCTTGAGCATTTCAGTCCTATATTTCTGTAGCCTCATAAATACGTGTAGACGCTACGGGAAACAATAGACAAATGATACGCATAACATCCACAAAAACGCTGAAGAATGTTGTATTCCAGTGCAATAGTTGGCACAACATCTATGTACATAATGACCTCATAATGCTAGTAATAGCATGCATATAGAACCATATGACGGTTACAGAAGCAGCCGTTGAAGACCACAACTACTTGGAGATCCGAACCGTCAACCCTTGTGGTGGCTTACCTACCCTCACACACCCCTCTAGGTCACCGCTGCTAACCCGCATGGTTATGCAATAACACATGGCTGGACTTTGCGAACCACACATGCACATCCATGGACTAAATTCAGATGCCTTACATAGTGCAAAGTGTATGTGCAACAATCATTTTAGGCATAGCCTCGATAGAGAACTAGGTGCGGTAAGTTAAATCTCACCCTTCACTCAGTACACAAGAATTTACAAAGCATCTCATTCTGAAAAACATTCAAAAAAACATCCACTCTCTATAGCCGCAATGCCCGTTTGAACATACTTTTTTTATTTCTCCTTCCTGTCGAAAAGCATCCCCACATTTCGTACATCTTGAACGATGTTGCCTGTTCAAAAGCAACCATTATAGTGACGTATGCGATTAGTTGCACACTGATACTTTATTTTGCGAGGCCCTTCCGCAACCATCGCCAAGGTTCTACAATCAGTAAGCATCACATAGTCTACCCCTGGAACAAATCTCTCAGGCGGTCTAGACACTCTAGATGTTCTTCTCAAGGGCATTTCAGCTTGTTGTCCCACCTATATATAAGCCACATTTGGCTCATCATTGCCACCAATAGATGATCCATCATCTGCCCTTGATTGTGTACTTGTGGGAGTACCTGGTGGCACCAATTCCTGCACATTCGGTGCATGGACAGCTTGCTGTTTATCAACATATGTGGGTGGATTCACATCCTAGAAAGTGATTCTCCTCATTTCCACATCCCTCATGAGTGTCTTATGCATCTTCTTCTCATTGAAAACCACATGATGGCTTCATATGATTTTCTTTGCTTCTGGATCCCAGAGACAATAGCCCATCTCTCACTACTACACACGCATCCTATTGCGACGTTTACATACCGACGATTAGCGCCCGCTTAGCGTTAATCGTCGGTATAAAAATCGGGTTTCGTAAATCGTCGCTATATAGCGACTTTTGCTAAAAGTCGCTATATAGCGACGTTACTAAAAGTCCCTATATAGCGACATTAGTAAAAGTCGCTAGCGACTTTTAAAAGTCGCTATATAACGACACTGAGACAAAATATTATAGCGACGTTTTACAGAGAGGTTTTTTTTTTTTTTTAGGCCTTAAAAATTATTTTTTTCCAATGACAAAATTTTTTAAATTTTCATACATGTTTGAGCTCATAGAGAATTAAAAAATGAGAGCATGTACATCAAGCCTTTGAAGCTCATATATTCATGTCCAAGTTTGAGATGAGAAAAATCAAATAAGAGCATTTACATCAACTGTTTCATCTTGAGCCAAGTCTAAGGTGCCAAGCAAGTCTATCTCCAACTCTATACCGAGTTGATCTCCTATATCATCATCGTACTCTAGTATCGTACGTTCACCTAAAAGTATTTGATCATCTTCTTCAATTAAGCTTAAGTGTGGTGATTGATCTTGATGATTGTTGTCTTCCTCGTCAATATCGTGATCTCCATCCTCCTCCTGTGTGATGTCATTATGCGCATCTTCCTCCTGCCTCATATGGTGATCTACATCTTCTTCGCTAGATTCATCAATTGGATCCGGCATTGGTAGTGGCATCTCCATATCCACATCTCGATCTTCAAAAATCTGCTTACTTCGTGGTGCAACTTGGATCACGTACCATCAGTGTTGACTCTGTGCCAACATGAACTTATGAAGAAAGAGAAGGTGATACAACTTTGTGATACAACTTTGTGTTACAACTTTGTGTTACAACTTCTAGACACAACTTTGTGTTACAACTTTGTGTAACAACTTTGTGTTACAACTTCTACATGTAGAGAGAGAAAGTGATACAACTTTGTGTTACGACTTTGTGACACAACTTTGTGTTACAACTTTGTGATACAACTTTGTGTTACAACTTTGTGATACGACTTTGTGTTACATGCAGAGAGAGAAGCTCTCCAACTTGTATAAATACCCCATAATGGAATGAAGCCCACACTCTTGGGGCATTGTGTTGAGTCTACATTGGTATTCCAAGCATTTGTCTCAAGTGTCCATGCTTCCTTGCACTGCACGTCCAAAAGCATGTCCTAACCTTGCAACCCTTCTCCCCTCTCCTCCAACCCTGCAACCCATCCTCTCCCTCTCCTCCTCCCTTCTCCCCCCTCCTCCTCCTCCTCCTCCTCCCTCCTCCTCCCTCCTCCTCCTCCTCCCTCCTCCTCCTCCTCCTCTCTCCTCCCTCTCCCTCCTCCTCCTTCCTCCTCTCTCTCTTACTTCACCCATGCTCTTACACCTTCTTCCTCTCCCACTCCTATGCTTTCCTAAACCCTTAAACTCAATGTAGACTCAACACAATGCTTTGGGTATTCTATGTTGCAGGGTTCCGAGGTTTAGAAGGAGTTCAGGGTTAGGAGGAGGATCCAAGGTTCAGAGTAAAGTACATGGTGGAGAACTCGTCTCCCTCGTAGATCATTGAGTTTAAGGGTTTAGGAAAGCATAGGAGTGGGAGAGGAAGAAGGTGTAAGAGCATGGGTGAAGTAAGAGAGAGAGGAGGAAGGAGGAGTAGGGAGGAGGAGGAGGGAAGAGGAGGAGGGAGAGGGAGGAGAGAGGAGGAGGAGGAGGAGGGAGGAGGAGGAGGAGGAGGAGAAGGGAGGAGGAGGAGGAGGAGGGAGGAGGGAGGAGGAGAGGGAGAGGGTGGGTTGCAGGGTTCGAGGAGAGGGGAGAAGGGTTGCAAGGTTAGGACATGCTTTTGGACATGCAGTGCAAGGAAGCATGGACACTTGAGACAAATGCTTGGAATACCAATGTAGACTCAACACAATGCCCCAAGAGTGTGGGCTTCATTCCATTATGGGGTATTTATACAAGTTGGAGAGCTTCTCTCTCTGCATGTAACACAAAGTCGTATCACAAAGTTGTAACACAAAGTTGTATCACAAAGTTGTATCACAAAGTTGTAACACCTTCTCTCTCTACATGTGGAAGTTGTAACACAAAGTTGTTACACAAAGTTGTAACATAAAGTTGTGTCACAAAGTTGTATCACAAAGTTGTTACACAAAGTTGTAACACAAAGTTGTGTCACAAAGTCGTAACACATTCTCTCTCTTCATGTAGAAGTTGTAACACAAACTTGTAACACAAAGTTGTTACACAAAGTCGTAACATAAAGTTGTGTCTAGAAGTTGTAACACAAAGTTGTAACACAAAGTTGTATCACAAAGTTGTATCACCTTCTCTTTCTTCATAAGTTCATGTTGGCACAGAGTCAACATACTCCCGGATCCATTTGATTACCCCGCGCCCCCCGCCCGCGCCAACCCCCCCCCCTCGCCCTCCCCTTCGCAACCCCCCTCGCACCCCCCTCGCCCTCCCCCGTTCCCCCCGCCGCGTCAAACCCCCCCCCCCCCCCCCTCTCTCCGGGCGCCGCCGTCGGGCAGCCCCCCCCCACATTTTTAAAAAAAAAAAAAAAAAAAACTAAACCTAACCAAACTAACCCTAACCTAACATTAACTCTACGGTTAGTTTAACCATAGTTAGGTTAGTACTAACTACAGTTAGGTTAGGTTAGTTAACCCTAGGTTAGCTAGTTAACCTCAGTTAGATTAGCTACGTAGGTTAGGTTAGTAGTACTTGAGGTTAGGTTAGTTTAGTTAGCCCTCAGTTAGGTTAGATTAACTACAGTTAGTATCTAACTACAGTTAGTTAAACCTCCCACTTACCGTAACTGGGAGGATCTAGGTTAGTTACTCTAACTAGAGTCACTTGGTTTCAACCCCTCGATTGGACTTAAAGTCCATTCACACCACCATTAGGACCCCCCCAAACGCCAAATTTACCCCTCTTTTAACTCCTCGAAACTCATCCGTTTGGGACCCAAATTGAACCCCGTTTGAACCCAGATTTCACACACGGAAACACCACGTTACGGGGTATTTTTCCAGCCCATTGCACACCATTTCGGCATCCCTCGCACACGTTCATTCGCGCCCCCGTGTGGGCCTCATTTGGCATTAATTCACTCGTATTTTCACGCCGCGACCTCCGATTAACGATCCGTCTGCACCGGCACATTTCCCTACACACGTAGGACAATCCTAGGCACATTATTAACACGACGGTCCCTACACACACTAACATCACTCTAACTCTCCTAACGACACCACCTCCACATCCGCACTTGGGGTAGCGATATCCCTGGCAAATCACGCACCATCTGCATGCAGTTACGTTCCGGCCAACGACTTCGACTCCAACGCTCGCCCAATCCGCAACTAACTCCACTGCAACAACCGCCCCCGCCAATCCTCTACCCCGAATTCCCCCCTAAGATTCAACAACTTCCTTTAACTCCTCCACGCCCCAACATGGCTGGACGCCGTCCTGAGCATGATGGGGACATCGAGCTCGATGCCGAGGCCGACAACTTCTTCAATCGACGAAATCACAACAATCACGGCCGACGCCCCTTGGGAAAACTGGAACTTCCCAAATATAATGGTAGGGGAGACCCTGCTCGCTTCCTCCAACATTTTGATGCCGCATGTCGAGCAGGTGGTGATCAATCCCATGAAACTAAGGTGGCTTGGTTTCCAATGGCCTTAACTGATGAGGCGTCAGAATGGTACCTCGACCTTCTTGTGGAAGAACGTGCCACATGGGACCTACTTCAAACCGAATTCAAACGTCGCTTTCAAACGGAAAGGCTACAAGATGATCCCGCTCTCCAACTCAGCAAGATCGAACAAGGCCGGAGGGAAGATGTACGCACATACCTGGGAAAGATGAAGAGATTGATTGCCAAATGTGACCCACGGCCAGATGCAAAGTACCTCACGGCATGGTTCATAGCAGGACTCAGAAAGAAAATCCGCAAGGATATGAAAAAGATAAGTAGCTATGAAACATTCAGTGCTGCTCATGCGGCAGCCATTGACATCGAAGATGGCATGACAGATTCAGACACTAGCAGTGATGATGCCAGATCAAATACACGAGAAAAACGCTCAAAAAAAGGTAAATCAAAGGACACTGCCGAAACATCCAATGAAGATCGCCTAGAGGCCATGACCTTGAAATTGAAAGAAGATATGATGCAGGCCATGGATCAAAAACTCCACTTGTCTCAGCCGCCAACTCAAACATATCCACGGTGAGAAAATGTCTGGTGCCCACACTGCTTGGCAAATCATACAGCAAATGAATGCCCAGTCCTCAGAGCAAGAATCACTGCACAAGCAAATCCACCGCCACGGTTGTGGTGCCATATCTGTGTCGTCGGCGGCCATGATGAGACCAGTTGCATCTTCAACATGCGCAACAATCCGCCTCGACCACCACAATACCAAGCGGCACCCATGCCAGTATACAGGCAACCGGCACTTGCACAAGCGCCCCCAGCTCCGAGACTAAATCCTGTACCCGTTCGGACACAAGTCCCCCAACTACTCAGGAATCCGAATCCACGACCGTATCCAAGAGCAGCAAATCCAGCTCCTCAGGCAGTTCCCATACATCAATTACAAGCCGAGGAAGTAGACTCGCTATTTGAGTATGAAGCAGAGTACCCAGTGTACTATGTAGAAGGTGCAGAGGGTCTAATACCAGTCTATGCAAATCAAGTGCGACTCAACACATTTCGAGCACCAATCAAGTGTTACGGTTGTGGAGAAAATCATAGAATCGCAGAGTGCCCTCATCGCGATAGCCCAGCTACTTTCCAACCACTTTGCAGAGATTGTGGCATAGGACATGCCTGTATGGATTGTCCCATGAAAAATAAGGTCCCAGAACAAACAGAGGTTAAGCCTGACGTCCCCATCGGCATCATTGGGGTGGACCATCAAAGTCTGGGTCCGACAAGTCTAAGGTCACAACCAATCAATGTAATTACACGCCAACAGAAAGAGGCCACGAAGGACCCTATCATTCCAATCCAACCGAAGCGACTTCTGAGAAAGAAAGCACAAGTGCCTCCACCTCCGCCAAGCAATGAGCAGCCGAGCTCATCCACATCCACTCCCGAGCCTCGAATACAAGAAGCTCCATTCTCGAATGCAGAGGTGGAGAAGGCTCGTTTTCAGGTACTTCAGCAATGGGTTCAACATGAACAAGCTCAATTCGAGGCTCAGAAACAAGCTCAAGACCCAATCCATAACTTGGCCCCACAAAGTATTGATACTGTACTTGAGCCTTTGTTCCAACAACAGACTCCACAACAGAATGTTCCGCCACGTCAACTTGAAGGAGCTGCACTCTCTAGCATCCTGAGTTGCCCTGTGTCAATTCCCATCGGAATCCTCTTACGGAATTGTCCCAATCTCTGGGAGAGTTTCAAAGGATGGATTGAACTCGCAACTCCCCCTCCACCTATGAACGACATTGAAGATATCCCTGTGTGGATGGGTGAACGAGATGACATACGCAACATCACTGTGCCTTTGATCCACAAAGCATGTAATGAAGTCCAAGCCATAGTGGATGGTGGAGCAGGTGTCAATGTCCTATCAAAGGAGCTCTACGAAGAATGGGGTCTCCCACCAATGCAAAAGGCTAATTTCAACATACGCCTTGCCGATGATTCACGGGCTAAACCCTTGGGAATAGTGAATGGCGTGTCCACAAAGATCGCAGGAGTCCGCTTTTCCCTTCAATTCACAATCTTGGATCTCCCCAAAAAATCCTATCAAATCTTACTGGGACGTCCTTGGTTACGGGAAGCATCAGTCCTCCATGACTGGGGAACGGATAGATTGACAATCCAGAATCGAGATACTGCAGTCAGGGTGAATGTGGGGACAGGAGTTATTAAACCAATTGTTCCTAGAGCATTGGATGACACATCTTCCACGACAATCTCGAGCAAATCAGATCCCTTGCAACAGCATGCCATAGCAGGTGACTCACAAAGCAATGTCAATAACTGGATACAAACATTGGCAACCATCGACAACTGCCATTCATTAGACCCCATCTTCTCACAGATAGATGTTAACGCACTACAGGTCGATCCTCCACCGACACATGAAGAACAAATCGATGTAGAGATGCCTTTCTTTATGGCTGACCTCGAATGGGATAATGAACCTGAAGAAGGTACCCATACCAATGATGACTCCGATTTTCCTTGGGACCTTGAAACAGAGGCTGCGAATGCTACAATTGAAGATCAAATCTTTGATAATGACCTAGCCATTCTGCATGCCCTAATGGCAGTTGAGCTCCCAAAAGTTGAACCTCCACAGTTGCATAATAGCAGACGATCCCGCAAGAAAGCTGCAAAAGGAAATCGCAGAAGAGCCAAGGCCGAGCACTTCAATGAATTCGAACGAGTCCAAACACGGATTGTGGAATTGTATCTTGCAAAGGCAGTCCCCTCAAAGTCAAAACCACCACCTCTTGAATGGTCCCCTGAGGGACTGGAAGGAGTATGTGCAGCACATGAACCCTTACTTGGACACACTTTACCAGTGGAAAAGTTACCCCACAGTTCCCAACGTAAGAAGTTTCGGAAATATAAGCCACATGTGCGGATGAAGCTCGATCAAGAGACTTCAGAAAAAGAAAGGCAAGAAGAGCCTAACAAATTACTAAATGCAACTATGCCACCCAGTACTCATGACACATCTCAGGCTAGTTCAACCCCATCAGAGGCCGATCTTCGAGAAGTGCCGGAATACTTTAAGAATTATACAAGTGGAAGTGCACCAATAGCAATGCCAAGACCAATCAGGGAATCTGAAGTTCAAGAAACCGATAGCATTGGAGAAACTCCAATCTATGAGGGACCGGCAAAAACACGCACAATAAACCTCGCCCTTGAAGGGGAGGAAGAAAAGTTGGTTTTCATTGGGAAACAGCTCCGTCAAGAAGATGAAATCAAACTCAAAGACCTCCTAATGGAATACCGTGACTGCCTAGCATGGTCATACAAAGAGTTGAAAGGAATTTCACCAGAAGTGGCAGTTCACACGATCCCTATAAGGGAAGGTGCTCGCCCTAAGGTATGTGGACCTTATCGCACAAATCCTAAATATGGCACCATGGTTTATGATGAGCTGGAAAAACTCCTAGATGCCGGATTCATCTACGAGATAGAGCACACTGATTGGGTTTCACCCATTGTCATTGTGCCTAAACGCAACAAGAAGCTCAGAATATGCGTAAACTTGAAAAATGTGAATGCCGCCACAATTAGGGATCACTACCCCCTACCCTTAACAGAAACAGTGTTGGAAAAGGTGGCAGGATCCGAAATTTATAGCTTCTTGGATGGCTTCAGTGGCTATAACCAGGTACAAATTGCTCCTCAAGACCAATCAAAAACAGCATTTGCTACAGAATGGGGTATTTTTGCATATAGAGTCATGCCATTCGGCCTTTGTAATGCCCCAGCCACCTTCTAGCGAGTCATGTTCACAGCTTTCAAGTCATTTTTGAATAAGTTTTTACAGGTCTTCTTGGATGATTTGTGCATCCATTCAACCAAACAGGACCACTTCAAATGTCTGGAAGACGTACTAATCAAATGCAGGGAGTATGGCATCTCCCTAAATCCAACAAAATGCCAGTTCATGGTCACCCACGGAGTTGTTTTGGGACACATCGTCTCTCAACATGGGATTGCAACTGACATGGACAAAATCAAAATCATCATGGAATTGCCTCCTCCTACAAATTCCAAAGGTGTACAGGTCTTTATGGGACATGCCGGCTATTATAGAAGATTTATATTGCGGTATGCCATGATAGCTAGACCACTATACAAATTATTAGTGGAGTTCTTATGGACCGAAGAGTGCGACCAAGCCTTTGAGCTTTTAAAGTGGCGCCTAATCACAGCACCCATCCTTCTATCTCCCAATTGGGATATTGATTTTCATGTTCATACTGATGGATCCAAGTATGCAATTGGGAGTGTGCTTTGTCAACCTGGCGAACATAAGAAAGACTACCCCATCTACTTCACCAGTCGACAACTCAATGATGCAGAGATCAACTATACAACCACAGAAAGAGAAGCCCTAGCAATGGTGTACAGTGTAAAGAAATTTCGGCACTATCTTCTCGCAAATGATTTTGTCTTCTACACCGACCATCAAGCATTGCTATATCTTGTGAACCGTCCGTGTACCACCGGAAGAATAACCAGATGGCTCCTCTTGCTGCAAGAATTCAACTTCAAAATTGTGGTCCGCAAAGGTGCCCAACACTACATTGCCGATCACATGTCTCGAGTCAAGACAGGAGAAGAAGCCACTGGCGTAGAAGATGACTTACCAGATGCCACACTATTTCAAATAGATGCTGTTCCAGAATGGTGTGGAGATATCATTGGGTACTTGATGGCAGGAAGACCACCCCCTGACATGAAAGCAGTAGATGCCAGAAAATTGATTCTAAAGGCTGCACCATATCAACTCATTGCAGGACAACTATACAAGATGGGCAAGGACCAGATATTAAGAAGATGTGTAATGCCTCATGAGATCCTGCCAATCCTGTGTGAAGTCCATGAAGGCATTGCAGGAGGACACTTCCAAGGGGAAGCCACAGCAAGAAAAGTTCTCCTCGCAGGCTACTGGTGGCCAACACTGTGGGCAGATGCCTATGAATATGTAAAAGGCTGTGATGTATGCCAACGAACTATTAAACCACAACACAAAGACTTCAATCCTCTAATAACAGTTGTTGCAAAACAGCCATTTGAAAAATGGGGGATTGATTATGTGGGTCCCATACATCCAGCAGCAAAAGGCACACAGGCACGCTACATCATTGTGGCCACTGATTACTTTACAAAATGGGCTGAAGCTAAGGCAGTCAGAAAGGCAGATGCCAAAAGCACAGCAAGATTCTTGTACGAACATGTGATCACCCGATTCGGATGCCCCCTTGAAATTGTGTCGGATAGAGGCACACATTTTGTCAATGAGGTAATCCAAGAACTCTTGTCTGGCTTCATGGTCATTCATAGAAAAAGCACACCCTACTACCCCCAAGGGAATGGATTAGCAGAATCCACAAACAAAATCATATGCAATATCCTCACCAAGGTAGTAGAACCGCAGTGTTCTGATTGGGCAGAGAAACTGAATGCAGCCTTATGGGCATACAGAACCACATTCAAGGTCAGTACAGGGAACACACCTTTTCAATTGGTGTACGGCCTTGAAGCCGTGGTCCCACTTGAATTTATAATACCAAGTCTGCGCATCGCAATACAGGAACGCATGGGTGATCATGAGTCCTTGAAAGAAAGGCTCTGTCAGTTGGAAAAGCATACAGAGACAAGACTAGTCGCTTATCATGCCATGACAACAGAAAAACGTCGAAGAAAGGCATGGTTTGACAGGAATCTGAAAGCTAAAGACATCAAGGAAGGCGACTTAGTCCTGTTATACAATGCCAAAGTACACAAGGGAAAACTGAAGTATCTAGGTCAAGGACCCTACCGAGTACGAAAGATGAATCCCATTGGATCTGTGCTCCTTGAAACATTAGATGGCGTGCAATTCAACACAACAATAAACGGGAGCCGACTGAAGCGCTACTACATCAACACGCGAGCCATCCCCGACAAAAACGAAGATTTGGGAAACCAAGTCTTCCTTAGTTAGGATTAGATTGTATCATAAGCACTCACTCGCATATGCACGTTTTTGCACATATAGTTTGCACTAGATTGTTACACGCACACTCACTGCATACGCACATTTTTTGCACATTAGGGATGTTTGAGTCTTAGTTTCCCTATCAAATCCCACAAATAAGCATATAGTTAGACACATCACATGCACTCACATGATTTTGCATAGGCACATAGATTTCATAAAAAATAGTATCACACACTTTCATTCCATACTCTCAAAGCATGCAATGAATTCACAAGCAGTACACGAAGCTATGCCCAAGCTCAAGATGAATTGGCAACAGAGTCTGCAGCCTCCGCAACGAGACCCCCGCCAAACATCACAGCCGTCTCCTATATGCAAAAATATCAAACTTGCAAGCTCAATGCTACGGGTGCAATCGCATCCAACATGTATGCAAGATAACAAGAAATGACAGCCTCAACAACGAGACCCCCGCCAAACCTCTTCCCAAGAAGATTCGATGGCAGCGTCCGCATCCTCAGCAACGAGATCCCCTCTGACATTCATAGTCATCTACCCCTCCTTAAGTGGAGATAAGCTTCTTGACCAACATCCTTTTATACCAATCCTCCACAATGAGACCCCCGCTAAACCTCTCTCCCAGAAGATTCGATGGCAGCGTCTGCAACCTCAGCAACGAGATCCCCTCTGACATTCATAGTCATCTACCCCTCCTTAAGAAGCGATAAGTTTCTTGACTATTGACTACAAATTGTGTGATGCAAAAGAATTACAGCAGGAACGACTCGCATACCACAAGCTAAATAGCCACTGAATTACACACATGGCATCCCAACTCTGAAATCAAAATAAGCCATAATCCGAGGACGGGTAATCAAATGGATCCGGGAGTATGTTGACTCTGTGCCAACATGAACTTATGAAGAAAGAGAAGGTGATACAACTTTGTGATACAACTTTGTGTTACAACTTTGTGTTACAACTTCTAGACACAACTTTATGTTACGACTTTGTGTAACAACTTTGTGTTACAAGTTTGTGTTACAACTTCTACATGAAGAGAGAGAATGTGTTACGACTTTGTGACACAACTTTGTGTTACAACTTTGTGTAACAACTTTGTGATACAACTTTGTGACACAACTTTATGTTACAACTTTGTGTAACAACTTTGTGTTACAACTTCCACATGTAGAGAGAGAAGGTGTTACAACTTTGTGTTACAACTTTGTGATACAACTTTGTGTTACAACTTTGTGATACGACTTTGTGTTACATGCAGAGAGAGAAGCTCTCCAACTTGTATAAATACCCCATAATGGAATGAAGCCCACACTCTTGGGGCATTGTGTTGAGTCTACATTGGTATTCCAAGCATTTGTCTCAAGTGTCCATGCTTCCTTGCACTGCACGTCCAAAAGCATGTCCTAACCTTGCAACCCTTCTCCCCTCTCCTCCAACCCTGCAACCCATCCTCTCCCTCTCCTCCTCCCTTCTCCCCCCTCCTCCTCCTCCTCCTCCTCCCTCCTCCTCCCTCCTCCTCCTCCTCCCTCCTCCTCCTCCTCCTCTCTCCTCCCTCTCCCTCCTCCTCCTTCCTCCTCTCTCTCTTACTTCACCCATGCTCTTACACCTTCTTCCTCTCCCACTCCTATGCTTGAGTTCCAGGGTTCAGAAGGAGGTTCCAAGGTTTAGAAGGAGTTCAGGGTTAGGAGGAGGATCCAAGGTTCAGAGTAAAGTACATGGTGGAGAACTCGTCTCCCTCGTAGATCATTGAGTTTAAGGGTTTAGGAAAGCATAGGAGTGGGAGAGGAAGAAGGTGTAAGAGCATGGGTGAAGTAAGAGAGAGAGGAGGAAGGAGGAGTAGGGAGGAGGAGGAGGGAAGAGGAGGAGGGAGAGGGAGGAGAGAGGAGGAGGAGGAGGAGGGAGGAGGAGGAGGAGGAGGGGAAGGGAGGAGGAGGAGGAGGAGGGAGGAGGGAGGAGGAGAGGGAGAGGGTGGGTTGCAGGGTTCGAGGAGAGGGGAGAAGGGTTGCAAGGTTAGGACATGCTTTTGGACATGCAGTGAAAGGAAGCATGGACACTTGAGACAAATGCTTGGAATACCAATGTAGACTCAACACAATGCCCCAAGAGTGTGGGCTTCATTCCATTATGGGGTATTTATACAAGTTGGAGAGCTTCTCTCTCTGCATGTAACACAAAGTCGTATCACAAAGTTGTAACACAAAGTTGTATCACAAAGTTGTATCACAAAGTTGTAACACCTTCTCTCTCTACATGTGGAAGTTGTAACACAAAGTTGTTACACAAAGTTGTAACATAAAGTTGTGTCACAAAGTTGTATCACAAAGTTGTTACACAAAGTTGTAACACAAAGTTGTGTCACAAAGTCGTAACACATTCTCTCTCTTCATGTAGAAGTTGTAACACAAACTTGTAACACAAAGTTGTTACACAAAGTCGTAACATAAAGTTGTGTCTAGAAGTTGTAACACAAAGTTGTAACACAAAGTTGTATCACAAAGTTGTATCACCTTCTCTTTCTTCATAAGTTCATGTTGGCACAGAGTCAACATACTCCCGGATCCATTTGATTACCCGTCCTCGGGTTATGGCTGTATAGTGGTAAGTATTCCTGCCTGTCACGCGGGTGACCCGGGTTCGATCCCCGGCAACGGCGCCAAATGTTGTCTCTTTCCTACTGCTTCCGTAGGAAGAGCTGGGTATTCTATGTTGCAGGGTTCCGAGGCTTTTTGTCACCTACAGATATATTGGGATTGTCGTTGTAGTATATATGTAGCTTAGGACCTCGAGTCGTGTTCCGGTGAGAGACGTAGGCTTAAGTGTGGTGAGTAAACATAATGCAAGCATGTGTAAAAGGCACGTAAACCATTGTTGTTGGGGTAATGAAGGCTTTCGCCTTCATTGGGGGTTGTAGGGTTTAGGAGGAGTTTAAGGGTTCAGAAGGAGGTTCCAGGGTTTAGAAGGAGTTCAGGGTTAGAAAGAGTTCCAGGGTTCAGAAGGAGGTTCCAAGGTTTAGAAGGAGTTCAGGGTTATGAGGAGGATCCAAGGTTCAGAGTAAAGTACATGGTGGAGAACTCGTCTCCCTCGTAGATCATTGAGTTTAAGGGTTTAGGAAAGCATAGGAGTGGGAGAGGAAGAAGGTGTAAGAGCATGGGTGAAGTAAGAGAGAGAGGAGGAAGGAGGAGGAGGGAGAGGGAGGAGAGAGGAGGAGGAGGAGGAGGGAGGAGGAGGAGGAGGGAGGAGGAGGGAGGAGGAGGAGGAGGAGGAGGGGGGAGAAGGGAGGAGGAGAGGGAGAGGATGGGTTGCAGGGTTGGAGGAGAGGGGAGAAGGGTTGCAAGGTTAGGACATGCTTTTGGACGTGCAGTGCAAGGAAGCATGGACACTTGAGACAAATGCTTGGAATACCAATGTAGACTCAACACAATGCCCCAAGAGTGTGGGCTTCATTCCATTATGGGGTATTTATACAAGTTGGAGAGCTTCTCTCTCTACATGTAACACAAAGTCGTATCACAAAGTTGTAACACAAAGTTGTATCACAAAGTTGTAACACAGTTGTGTCACAAAGTCGTAACACAAAGTTGTATCACTTTCTCTCTCTACATGTAGAAGTTGTAACACAAAGTTGTTACACAAAGTTGTAACACAAAGTTGTGTCTAGAAGTTGTAACACAAAGTTGTAACACAAAGTTGTATCACAAAAATGTATCACCTTCTCTTTCTTCATAAGTTCATGTTGGCACAGAGTCAACAATCAGCTTGGATCAGAACGATCCGGATGAAAAACCACCTATATTGAAGATGAAAAATCACGTGCCAAATGTCATCAATTATATATATATCAATGGACTTAAAAAACGAAAGCTTCGACTAATTAAATCATTAGTATGCACCTGCTCACAGTGCTCGAGAAGAACAAAAGTATCACTTTCATCGGTCCAATGTTTGGTGGAGTCTATTGCAAAGAGACCGCTACTATCTTTTCTCACTGTTGCATGGGGACCGTTGTAAGTAGTTCTAAACCATTTTACATCAAGAATGAAAATAGTAAATCGTCTGAAATCAATTTCATAGATGTCGCGTATGGTTCCACAATAATCCAACTATGAGGAGAGAAGATTGGTATCCGAAGCACTTGCTCGACTATCTTGTGTGAAGTTAGCCATGACTCCACAATCATATGTGACTCTCTTTGAATCGACACGTTCCACGCGAAAATGTTGTCCATATGACCATAATGCACTGTACTTTTTGTACCGTAAAAGAGCATCATTAAAACAATGAAGATGTACCTATTTTATAGCATATATTGCCACAAATAATTACTTAATTACGTCAAGAGATAAGAAACTTACATGCACCATACATCCAGATGATAACTCCCGCTCGCGCTCGTTTATTGTCTCTCCATCACGTTTGGCTTTACGTACAGCTAGTTGTAGCCAATCAAGTGACATGTGAGTAAGGAGAAGAGCCAAATCTCGTGGATATGGTTGTGATCGCCTGTACATTACTCTGAATCTAGTCCTTGCATTTATTCTTTCTGCTTTGGCCACTTCATATCTCTCAATCCACTTCTGCATCTCAGGGCTATTGAGGATACAAAACTTATTGAATTTCTCCATTTGCTCTTCGCTCATCTTTCTTTCAATCCCTTTTCCTTGGGGGACCTCGCCAATGATGCGATCATCATCCTTGTTGTGCCAAGCTTGCGGCATATCAGGATCCGTGGATGCAAGAAACTCTGTGATATATACTAATGACTCTTGCACAAGCCATCCCTCTGCCATGCTTGCTTCTAGTCTTGCTCTTTGTCTTACAAACCCCTTTAAAGTTTTCATAAACCGCTCGAGAAAAAACATCCATCGATTATGAACGGTACCTGCTATAGCCACCTCATCAACTATGTGCACAAGCAAGTGGACTTGAGTTGTCATAATGCTTGAGGGAAAGTGCTTCTCAAGCAAGCATACGGCTTCGATGGATTCCACCCTAGCCTTATCGATGCTCGATATAGAGATCTCTTTTTGAGATATCCACCTATTTCACATGTCCATGCATATGTAAGATATTTGAGATATCCACCTATTTCACATGTCCATGAAGAAAATACATAATGCGAATTGATAGTAAGCATACCTCACAATACCACAGATCTTGAATATAGCATTTCTAACATCTTCTTGTAAGCACCCTTTTATTGTAATTGGAAGGATGAACTATCAAAGCAACAATGAAATCATGTCAACAATATAACATAATAATAATTACGCTAATGCATCACTATTATCGGTACACTAATTCTACTTAGAATACCTGTAAGACCTTGTGCCAATCATGGGACTTGAGGCCACTAAGCTTATTGTCCTTTGAAAATGCTCCTTTCAAGCAACGCATGTACCCTGTCGGTGTTTGAAAAGAGGCAATGTCTGCCTTGATCGCTGCCTCCTCCCTCGTAGAGAGGATCCACGTTGCTTTCGGGAGGACAACTTTTCCTGAAGCATGCACTTGGGGCCACAAACGAGACATCCTATTCATAGCACGCAAGTCTTCTCGCACTCCTCTTGAGTCCTTGGAACCAACCAAGTGTGCCCAAATGGTAGCCCCCACATTCTTAAAGATATGCATGGGATCCAAGAGATGATTGATTTGTAACTGACCCCAATAAGGAAGCTCGTGAAAGATCGATAGCCTCTTCATACCAGGAGGAGATTCCTCTCCATTCTCCCTCCAAGCTTGAATCCAATCACTTGCTTTCAAATATGATGGTGGTGGATCAAGCTGACCTCCACGTGCGAGATAGTCGAGCGGAAGGTATCGAGCATGACCTTCATAAACATTTTTTCTCATATGTTTGGAGTAGCATGCAAGCGATTTCAGAGCGGGTCCACAAACAGGACAAGCATGGTACCCACTTGTAACAAGTCCTGCACGCGTGCATGAATATGTTAGTACAAGACATGCGTGCAAAAGAGAGTAAAAAAAGCATAATCCCTCATTGTACATGTAAAGACATAACCACGTACCTGCGCACTCTCCATATCCTGGGTAGTCATGCATGGTCCACATCAAGATACCCCTGACCAAAATATCATTGGTATGCCTAGGAGCTCTGGAAATATCAAAGACCTGCACTCCTCTCCATAATATCTGTAACTCCTCTATCAAAGGTGCCATGTACACGTCCATGTTTTTTGCCTTGTACTTTCCTGGCACAAGTAGTGCAAGCATGAGGTGTCCCTTTTTTATTGTTAGCCATGGTGGGATATTGTAATTCACCACGACTATGGGCCATGTCGACCAAGATGTCGAGCGTAGCCCGAAAGGATTCACGCCGTCCATGGCTAGCCCAAGATGTAAGTTGCGTGGCTCTCTCGCAAAGTCCGGCCACTGATTATCTATGTGCTTCCAAGCTGCACAATCTGCGGGAATCCTCAATGTGTGATCAGTGGACCGATGAGATGCATGCCATGTCATCAACTCCGCTATGGATTTGCATCGAAACATGTGTTGTATTCTTGCAATGATGGGAAAGTGTCTTAAGACCTTTACCGGTATCCTCTCACCCTGCAAGTCATCTCTATATCGTTGTTCCCCACACTTTGGACAACTAGCCAAATCTCCATGATCACGATGAAAGAGAATACAATCATTACGGCAAGCATGGATGGTATCATAATCCATACCCACCATTGTTAGCATCTTTTTCGCTTCATCTCTTGATGCGGGCATGGTATTTGGTGCAGGCAACATCTTTTGGAGCAACTTATGACAAAGACACTATCCAAATGATGATTCTCAAAACAAACAATATCCAAATAATGAGTCAAATTAATGCAAGGGCTAACCTCATTAAGGCCGAGACACTTGTATCTGACCACCCATACTGTACTTGTAGATTCAAGATTGAGAGACAAGCACATAGTTTAGACATCCTTGCACCCTCGTACAATTGTGTTGATTGCAACTCTCGCATTTTCACCTCAGACTCTGACATCACGTGTACGTGGGATGTAGTGCCCTAAAAATGGAATCCATCATGTCGACCATACCCTCGTCGTCATCCGGGAGACTATAGTCTTGTTGAAAGTGAGAAGGTATATGTGTACCCTCGTCACCCTCCTCATCCTGTCATAAGCTCATTCGTGTAAATAGAAGATCTTCTATTTCCGGGTATACAATAAGATTGCGAACTTAAATAGCTTTGACTTACCGATGATCCATCAACATGTGCAACACCAATGGGGGGTACTGGTTCCGGCTCCTCCCCATACATCCGCAAGTGGCGCATGATAATACGACATTGATGTCGTACTTCTTGCTTGTAATGAGTGCAATGACAATATAACCTCTCCGTAAGCCACTTCGTGCTCCCGGGCGTTGGCGCATCATCGGATGAGCTTCCACTCGTCCCTTCCATCTACACTTATAAAACCACAACATAAGCATGAAGAGGAGATATTGACAATTATGAGCATAGCATGTTTAATTTGAGCTTCTCTTGAGGCCATATAAAAAGAATGACGTCGCTATATAGTAAGGATTGAAACAAAAAATCCTATATAGTAAGGCTATACAATATGAGGAGATATATACAATTATAAGCATAGCATGTTTGAGCTTCACTGGAGGCCATACAAAAAAATAAACAGTAAGCATCACTATATAGCGACGCTCTGTTCCGTCGCTATATAGCGACGCTCTGCGACGTTTTTAATTCAAAACATCGCTATATAGCGACACTTTAAATTAAAAACTTCGCTATATAGCGACGCTGTGGGTTAAAACCCGAAACGCCGAAACGCGCGGCGTTTTGCTCAAGCCATTCCTAATCTCTCAAGTAAGCAACCCAAAATCTCCTCCCACCTATTTTCGATGACCTCCCATCTATTCCAAGCAACCTCCCACTCCATTTTCCACTCCTCACCCTTCTCCTACCTCTTGTACTCCCTCTCTCTCCTTTTTCCCTCTTTGGTTTCCAGAAAGAAAGTTCTTCAAGAGGTGAGTTTGTTTCAACAATGTATGTTGTTTGTTTGTTAGCTTTGGTTTTGTGAGTGTTTCTACTTGTATTGCTAAAGTTGTAAACTAGTTTTCATGCATGATTTGAAAGGATTGAAACAAAAAACGAAATTTCAAGAAAGAAAGAAAGAAAACTCACCTCTTCTTCCTATATTTCTCTTCCTTCTCTTTCTCCTTGTCTCCTCAATCTCCTCCTTTCCTTGTCTCCTCAATCTTCTCTTTCCTTGTCTCCTTTCAAGAAGTTGCTTTTGTGATCTCCTCTTTCCACTAACATCTTATTTGAAAAAATGGGTTGTTTTCTCTCTTTTGTAGGACCAGCCTACTACACCGAGCGGGACATACTCTCTCTTTTGTGGGGCCAGTCCACTACACCGAGCGGGACATACTTTTACAGGTAAGTGCTTCCTCTTCTTTTCATTTAATATTTTTGTTATTTGCGTTGGCCTGCAGCTAGCGCCTTAAGCGCTAGCTACAGTGATGGGCGTAGGAACCCTCTCTTCCCCTCTCTCTCTTTCCGTCTTCCCCCTTCTCTTTTTCTCATTTTTCCCCCTTCTCTTTTTTCCCTCTTCTCTTATTCTCTCTTTCCCCCTTCTCTCTTTCCCCCTCTCTCTTTTCCCTTCTCTCTTTCCTTTCCCTCTTATTCTCTATTTCCTTTCCCTCTTATTCTCTTATGCTTATGCTTCTCTCATTCCCCCTTCTCTATTTCCCCCTTCTCTCATTCGCATAAGCTCTTTTTCCGCATGAGCATAAGCTCCTTCTCTATTTCCATATGAGCATAAGCATGAGCTTATGCTTATGCTTATGCTTAAGCATAAGCATGAGCATAAACTCATGCTTATGCTCATGCATGCGCATGAGCTTATGCGTAAGTTTCCACATAAGCTTATGCGGAAATAGAGAATGAGAGACGCTTATGCTTCTCTCATTCTCTTTTTCCGCATAAGCTCCTTCTCTTTTTCTGCATAAGCTCCTTCTCTATTTCCGCATGAGCATAAGCATGAGCTTATGCTTATGCTTATGCATAAGCATGAGCATAAACTCATGCTTATGCTCATGCATGAGCATGAGCTTATGCGTAAGTTTCCGCATAAGCTTATGCGGAAATAGAGAATGAGAGAAGCTTATGCTTCTCTCATTCTCTTTTTCCGCATAAGCTCCTTCTCTTTTTCTGCATAAGCTCCTTCTCTATTTCCGCATGAGCATAAGCATGAGCTTATGCTTATGCTTATGCTTAAGCATAAGCATAAGCATAAGCTCATGCTTATGCTCATGCATGAGCATGAGCTTATGCGTAAGTTTCCACATAAGCTTATGCGGAAATAGAGAATGAGAGAAGCTTATGCTTCTCTCATTCTCTTTTTCCACATAAGCTCCTTCTCTTTTTCCGCATAAGCTCCTTCTCTATTTCCGCATGAGCATAAGCTCATGCTTATGCTCATGCATGAGCATGAGCTTATGCGTAAGTTTCCGCATAAGCTTATGCAGAAATAGAGAATGAGATAAGCTTATGCGGAAATAGAGAATGAGAGAAGCTTATGCTTCTCTCATTCTCTTTTTCTGCATAAGCTCTTTCTCTTTTTTCGCATGAGCATAAGCTCCTTCTCTATTTCCACATAAGCATAATCTCTTTCTCTTTTTAAGCATAAGCATAAGCTCATGCTTATGCTCATGCATGAGCATGAGCTTATGCTTAAGTTTCCGCATAAGCTCTTTCTCTTTTTCCGCATGAGCATAAGCATGAGCTTATGCTTATGCTTATGCTTAAGCATAAGCATAAGCATAAGCTCATGCTTATGCTCATGCATGAGCATGAGCTTATGCTTAAGTTTCCGCATAAGCTCTTTCTCTTTTTCCGCATGAGCATAAGCATGAGCTTATGCTTATGCTTATGCTTAAGCATAAGCATAAGCATAAGCTCATGCTTATGCTCATGCATGAGCATGAGCTTATGCGTAAGTTTTCGCATAAGCTTATGCGGAAATAGACAATGAGAGAAGCTTATGCTTCTCTCATTCTCTTTTTCCGCATAAGCTTCTCTCATTCTCTATTTCCGCATAAGCTTAAGCTTCTCTCATTCTCTATTTCCGCATAAGCTTATGCAGAAACTTACGCATAAGCTCATGCTCATGCATGAGCATAAGCATAAGCTCATGCTTATGCTCATGCGGAAATAGAGAATGAGAGAAGCTTATGCTTCTCTCATTCTCTTTTTCCGCATAAGCTCTTTCTCTTTTTCCGCATGAGCATCAGCTCCTTCTCTATTTCCGCATGAGAATAAGCTCCTTCTCTATTTCCGCATAAGCATAAGCTCTTTCTCTTTTTAAGCATAAGCATAAGCTCATGCTTATGCTCATGCATGAGCATGAGCTTATGCTTAAGTTTCCGCATAAGCTTATGCGGAAATAGAGAATGAGAGAAGCTTATGCTCCTCTCATTCTCTTTTTCCACATAAGCTCTTTCTCTTTTTCCGCATAAGCATAAGCTCCTTCTCTATTTCCGCATGAGCATAAGCTCATGCTTATGCTCATGCACGAACATGAGCTTATGCGTAAGTTTCCGCATAAGCTCTTTCTCTTTTTCCGCATGAGCATAAGCTCCTTCTCTATTTCCGCATGAGCATAAGCTCATGTTTATGCTCATGCATGAGCATGAGCTTATGCGTAAGTTTCCGCATAAGCTTATGCGGAAATAGAGAATGAGAGAGGCAAAACCCAAGTAAAATACATCATAATGTGTAAAGGTCTATGGCCCTACATCCAAGTCATGAAGCATATTGACATCAATATAGATGATGATGATATTGAAGAACAAGCATTGTCCATCATTGCACTTAACCTCCATCGAAAACTCATTCATCTTCTGGTGGGAGCCATGTCATCAAAGATATCTTGGAATCAACTCTATGGAGCAAGTGGCACAAGCACTCTCGTATTGCACTCAAAGTCAAATTGTGTGGTTTAGGATTTTTTGAAATGGAAAACTAGGTGATTTTATTAGTGAAATCCACAGTATCACAATGCAATTGGACACTATTAATGCTAAGGTGGAAGAGGAGGATGCTATTGCAGTGCTCTAGAAGAGCATGCTCGAGCCATATCAGAACCTCTTCACAACCTTAAAGCATCTCCCCGATCCAAATTTCGAAAGAATTATTAGTGCTTTGGTCGGTGAAGAGTGCAACATCAAGGCAGTGCACCTACATCAACTCAAGGGTAGGCCCTATCCATGGTCATAGAAAGAAGAAAAAGGGATTCAAATGTTGTTTTAGTTAGAAAAAGATTCATGATGAGGCCCATTGTTTTTTGAAAGACCCATCACAAAGAAAGTATCATTATTGTGGTGAAATGGGTCATCTTGCAAAGGATTATAAGAAGCCACGTGAAGCAAGCAACTTGTAAGATCATCAAATGACACCTATGATGGACTCCTCTAAGAGAGAAATAGGAATATGCATCTTGTATAGTGGCATTTTGCTGCTACATGCTATGTAATCTTGTATGCAATGCTCAACATGTAAGTTTAACATGTTAAAATTGAGAGGGGATGTTGGGAATCCCTTCCTATTGGAAGCAAGAAAGTGCATGGGTAAGTGGGGCTAGCAAGCCAATGCGATGAAGGCTTGTGGATTGGGTATGACCTTAACTCCTAATCTTTGTATAAGAATACACATGATTGGAATGTGTGCGTATAGAATGAAATCCAACCTAGAAGTTGGATAGCTCTTGGTCTCTCATCTCTCTTGTCTCCCACATTTGAGTTCTTGAGAGCTTCTTGATCTTGAGTGAGCTTCCACTCCCTTGAGCATTCCGATCCTATATTTCTTACACTTATACTCACATGTGTGATTGGGACACCAAGCTTCACATAGTGTTATGGGCATATTGGATAGCCTATAAGGTAACAACTAACCTTACTCCTTTCTGCATGCACTACAACACACGGATCCTATTGCGACGTTTAAGTATTGACGTTTAGCGTGCGTGGCTCGCTAATCATCGGTATAGGAAGCAGGCTTCGTTAATGGTTGCTATATAGGGACTTTAATCAAACGTCACTATATAGCGACGTTTGCTAAAGTCGCTATATAGTGACTTTTATCAAAATTGTAAGTGTCATTATATAGTGACACTGAGATACTTTTTTATAGCGACATTTTACAAGGAGTTTTTTTTCTCATATCGACCTTAAAAGTTAGTTTTCTCCAATGGTAATTTTTTTTTAATTTTCATACATATTTGATCTTTTGAGAGAATAAAAGTACGAGAGCATGTACATCAAGCCTTTGAAGCTCATATATTCATGTCCAAGTTTGAGATGAAAAAAATCAATGAAGAGCATTTACATCAACGGTTTCACATCTTGAGCCAAGACTAACACGTCAAAAAAGTCTATCTCTAACTCTATACCGAGTTGATCTCCTATATCATTATCGTACTCTAGCATCGTACATTCAACTAAAATTACTTGATCATCTTCTTCAATAAAGTGTGGTGATTCTTGATGATCGTGTCTTCTTCCTCAATATCGTGATCATAGTAGTAGTAGTAGTAGTTTGCAGATACTTCGCCATGTATATCATTTTGTATATCGGCTCGTTTGAGCGATTTTGTATCACCCTTTTCGAAAGGGTAATTTTGTAACAAGCAATGTTGGATATCTTCGACGTGTATATGCTTTTGTTGCTCAATCATTTCATTTGAGCAATTTTGTATCACCCTTTTCGCAAGGGAAATTTTATAATGAAAAACTTTTTTTTTTGTAATTACCAAAAAAAAAACATTAGTGGGGCAAAACAGGGCTTGCTATGGCCCTATTTAGCCCTCGGGGGGGTCACTATGTATAAACCCTCTATACCACGTGCGTTCAAGGCATATTTCTAAAATCCCTTATCTGTAAATTTTTCATTAATAAAATGTACCCCTTTTCTATACAAATCTGTAAATTTTTTTGAAAACTATTTTAAATAGTCCCTTATGTATATTTATTTCTGTAAATTTTAGAAATAAAAAATATCCTTCTGTTGAACTCACGTGATAGGGTTACATATGATGAGTGGCCCCCCCGAGATTTAGCCCCACATGCTTTTTTTTAAGTTCTGTTAATCGTCGCTTTATAGCGACGTTTACCAATGTCGCTATATAGCGACGTTTTCCAGTGTCGCTATATAGCGACGTTTTCCAGTGTCGCTATATAGCGACGTTTACCAGTGTCACTATATAGCGATGTTAACTAGCGTCATTATATAGCAACGCTTATATAGCGATCGTTCCTTTTCGACGCTTATAACGACGTTAATAACGACCTTTGTGCCCATTTTTTTTAAAAAAATTAGTGTAAAAAACGTCAGTATTTTCATCGAAAAAAGGTCTATGCCTTGTAGTGATGGATTTTGGTTTGGGAGTAATGGTACTATTGGAACTTTTTGTCCCAACTTTAAGGATTAATGCGAACATCATCTCAATGAATAAGAGGTTGTATAGAAATGGTTACACTAACTTGCTGAGCTAGACGAGCTTTCGCTCCGGGCAGCTTGGACGGGCATCTTCCTCTTGGCTCATATGGTGATCTACATCTTCTTCGCTAGATTCATCAATTGGATCCGGCATTGGTAGTGGCATCTCCACATCCACATCTCGATCTTCAAAAATTTGCTTACTTCGTGGTGCAACTTGGATCAGTACCACCATCTTGGATCAGAATGATCCGGATGAAAAACCACCTATATTGAAGATGGGTGCCAAATGTCGTCAATTATATATATATCAATAGACTTTAAAAACGAAAGCTTCGACTAATTAAATCATTAGTATGCACCGTGCGCATCTTCCTCTTGGCTCATATGGTGATCTACATCTTCTTCGCTAGATTCATCAATTGGATCCGGCATTGGTAGTGGCATCTCCATATCCACATCTCGATCTTCAAAAATTTGCTTACTTCGTGGTGCAACTTGGATCAGTACCACCATCTTGGATCAGAACGATCCGGATGAAAAACCACCTATATTGAAGATGGGTGCCAAATGTCGTCAATTATATATATATCAATGGACTTTAAAAACAAAAGCTTCGACTAATTAAATCATTAGTATGCACCGGATACCAATATTCTCTCCTCACAGTTGGATTATTGTGGAACCATACGCGACATCTATGAAATTGATTTTAGACAATTCACTATTTTCATTCTTGATGTAAAATGGTTCAGAACTACTTAAACGGTCCCCATGCGACAGTGAGAAAAGATAGTAGCAGTCTCTTTGCAATAGACTCCACCAAACATTGGACCAATAAAAGTGATACTTTTGTTCTTCCCGAGCACTGTGAGCAGGTGCTCGGCTATCTTGTGTGAAGTTAGCCATGACTCCACAATCATACGTGACTCTCTTTGAATCGATGCGTTCCACGTGAAAATGTCGTCCATATGACCATAATGCACTGTACTTTTTGTACAATAAAAGAGCATCATTAAAACAATGAAGATGCACTTATTTTTTAGCATATATTGCCACAAATAATTACTTAATTACGTCAAGAGATAAGAAACTTACATGCACCATACATCCAGATGATAACTCTTGCTCGCGCTCGCTTATTGTCTCTCCATCACGTTCGGCTTTACGTAGAGCCAGTTGTAGCCAATTAAGTGACATGTGAGTAGGGAGGAGAGCCAGATCTCGTGGATATGGTTGTGCTCGCCTGTACATTACTCTGAATCTCGTCCTTGCATTTATTCTTTTTGCTTTGGCCACTTCATATCTCTCAATCCACTTCTGCATCTCAGGGCTATTGAGGATACAAAACTTATTGAATTTCTCCATTTGCTCTTCGCTCATCTTTCTTTCAATCCCTTTTCCTTGGGGAACCTCACCAATGATGCGATCATCATCCTTGCTGTGCCAAGCTTGCCGCATATCAGGATCCGTGGATGCAAGAAACTCTGTGATATATACTAATGACTCTTGCACAAGCCATCCCTTTGCCATGCTTGCTTCCGGTCTTGCTCTTTGTCTTACAAACCCCTTTAAAGTTTTCATAAACCGCTCGAGAAAAAACATCCATCGACTATGAACGGTACCTGCTATAGCCACCTCATCAACTATGTGCACAAGCAAGTGGACTTGAGTTGTCATAATGCTCGAGGGAAAGTGCTTCTCAAGCAAGCATACGGCTTCGATGGATTCCACCCTAGCCTTATCGATGCTCGATATAGAGATCTCTTTTTGAGATATCCACCTATTTCACATGTCCATGCATATGTAAGATATTTGAGATATCCACCTATTTCACATGTCCATGAAGAAAATACATAATGCGATTTGATAGTAAGCATACCTCACAATACCACAGATCTTGAATATAGCATTTCTAACATCTTCTTGTAAGCACCCTTTTATTGTAATTAGGAGGATGAACTATCAAAGCAACAATGAAGTCATGTCAACAATATAACATAATGATAATTACGCTAACGCATCACTATTATCGGTACACTAATTCTACTTAGAATACCTGTAAGACCTTGTGCCAATCATGGGACTTGAGGCCACTAAGCTTATTGTCCTTTGAAAATGCTCCTTTCAAGCAACGCATGTACCCTGTCGGTGTTTGAAAAGAGGCAATGTCTGCCTTGACCGCTGCCTCCTCCCTCGTAGAGAGGATCCACGTTGCTTTCAGGAGGGCAACTTTTCCCAAAGCATGCACTTGGGGCCACAAACGAGACATCCTATTCATAGCACGCAATTCTTCTCGCACTCCTCTCGAGTCCTTGGAACCAACCAAGTGTGCCCAAATAGTAGCCCCCACATTCTTGAAGATATGCATGGGATCCAAGAGATGATTGATTTGTAACTAACCCCAATAAGGAAGCTCGTGAAAGATCGATAGCCTCTTCATACCAGGAGGAGGTTCCTCTCCATTCGCCCTCCAAGCTTGAATCCAATCACTTGCCTTCAAATATGATGGTGGTGGATCAAGCTGACCTCCATCTGCGAGATGGTCAAGCGAAAGGTATCGAGCATGACCTTCATAAAAATTTTTCCTCATATGTTTGGAGTAGCGTGCAAGCGATTTCATAGCCGGTCCACAAACAGGACAAGCATGGTACCCACTTGTAACAAGTCCTGCACGCGTGCATGAATGTGTTAGTACAAGACATGCGTGCAAAAGAGAGTTAAAAAAGCATAATCCCTCATTGTACATGTAAAGACACAACCACGTACCTGTGCACTCTCCATATCCTGGGTAGTCATGCATGGTCCACATCAAGATACCCCTGACCAAAATATCATTGGTATGTCTAGGAGCTCTGGAAATATCAAAGACCTGCACTCCTCTCCATAATATCTGTAACTCCTCTATCAAAGGTGCCATGTACACATCCATGTTTTTTGCCTTGTACTTTCCTGGCACAAGTAGTGCAAGCATGAGGTGTCCCTTTTTTATTGTTACCCATGGTGGGATATTGTAATTCACCACGACTATGGGCCATGTCGACCAGGATGTCGAGCGTAACCCGAAAGGATTCATGCCGTCCATGGCTAGCCCAAGATGTAAGTTGCGTGGCTCCCTCGCAAAGTTCGGCCACTGATTATCTATGTGCTTCCAAGCTACACAATCTGCGGGAATCCTCAATGTGTCATCAGTGGACCGAAGAGATGCATGCCATGCCATCAACTCCGCTATGGATTTGCATCGAAACATGTGTTGTATTCTTGCAATGATGGGAAAGTGTCTTAAGACCTTTACCGGTATCCGCTCACCCTGCAAGTCATCTCTATATCATTGTTCCCCACACTTTGCACAACTAGCCAAATCTCCATGCTCACGACGAAAGAGAATACAATCATTACGGCAAGCATGGATGGTATCATAATCCATACCCACCGTTGTTAGCATGTTTTTCGCTTCATCTCTTGATGCGGGCATGGTATTTGGTGCAGGCAACATCTTCTGGAGTAACCTATGACAAAGACAGTATCCAAATGATGATTCTCAAAACAAACAATATCCAAATAATGAGTCAAATTAATGCAAGGGCTAACCTCATTAAGGCCGAGACACTTGTATCCGACCACCCATACTGTACTTGTAGATTCAAGATTGAGAGACAAGCATGTAGTTTAGACATCCTAGCACCCTCGTACAATTGTGTTGATTGCAACTTTTGCATTTTGACCTCAGACTCTAACATCACGTGTACGTGGGATGTAGTGCCCCTAAAAATGGAATCCATCATGTCGACCATACCCTCGTCGTCATCCGAGAGACTATAGTCTTGCTGAAAGTGAGAAGGTATATGTGTACCCTCGTTAACCTCCTCATCCTGTTTTAAGATTTCGTGTAAATATAAGATCTTCTATTTCCTGATATACAATAAGATTGCAAACTTAAATAGCTTTGACTTACCGATGAGCCATCAACATGTGCAACACCAATGGGGGTACTGGTTCTGGTTCCTCCCCATACATCCGCAAGTGGCGCATGATAATACGACGTTGATGTCGTACTTCTCGCTTGCAATGAGTGCAATGACAGTATAACCTTTTCGTAAGCCACTTCCTGCTCCCGGGCGTTGGCGCATCATCGGACGAGCTTCCACTCGTCCCTTCCATCTACACTTATAAAATCACAACATAAGCATGAGGAGGACATATTGACAATTATAAAAAAGCATGTTTGAGCTTCTCTTGATGCCACATCAAAAAAATGACAGTAAGCGTCGCTATATAGCGATGCTTTACTCTGTTCTGTCGCTATATAGTGATGTTTTTAATTAAAAACGTCACTATATAGCGACGGATTAGCATCGCTATATAGCGATGCTGTGGGTTAAAACCCGAAACGCTGAAATGCGCGGCGTTTTGCTCATTCCATTCTCTAATCTCTCAAGTAAGCAACCCAAAATCTCCTCCCACCTATTTTCGACGACCTCCCACCTATTCCAAGCAACCTCCCACTCTATTTCCCACTCCTCAACCTTCTCCTACCTCTTGTACTCCCTCTCTATCCTTTTCCCTCTTTGGTTTCTTGAAAGAAAGTTCTTCAAGAGGTGAGTTTTTTTCAACAATGTAGGTTGTTTGTTTGTTAGCTTTAGTTTTGTGAGTGTTTCTTCTTGTATTGCTAAACCTGTAAACTAGTTTTCATGCTTGTTTTGAAAGGATTGAAACAAAAAATGAGATTTCAAGAAAGAAAGAAAACTCACCTCTTTTTTCTGTATTTCTCTTCCTTCTCTTTCTCCTTGTCTCCTCAATCTCCTCCTTTGTCTCCTCAATCTCCTCCCTTCAAGAAGTTGCTTTTGTAATCTCCTCCCTTCAAGAAGTTGCTTTTGTAATCTCCTCCTTCCATTAACATCTTATTTGAAAAAATGGGTTGTTTTCTCTCTTTTGTAGGGCCAGTCCACTACACCGAGCGGGACATACTATTTCAAGTAAGTGCTTCCTCTTTTTTCCATTTATTATTTTTGTTATTTGCATTGGCGTGCAACTAGCACCTTAAGCGCCAGCTGCAGTGATGGGCGTAGGAACCCTCTCTTCCCCTCCCACTCTTTCCTTCTTCCCCCTTCTCTTATTCTCTTTTTTCCCCCTTCTCTTTTTTCCCTCTTCTCTTATTCTCTCTTTCCCCCTTCTCTATTTCCCCCTCATCTCTTTTCCCTTCTCTCTTTCCTTTCCCTCTTATTCTCTATTTCCTTTCCCTCTTATTCTCTTATGCTTATGCTTCTCTCATTCCCCCTTCTCTCTTTCCCCCTTCTCTATTTTCCCCTTCTCTCATTCGCATAAGCTCATGCTCATGCATGAGCATAAGCATGAGCTTATGCTTATGCTAATGCTTAAGCATAAGCATAATATTCTCTTATGCTTATGCTTCTCTCATTCCCCCTTCTCTCTTTCCCCCTTCTCTATTTCCCCCTTCTCTCATTCGCATAAGCTCATGCTCATGCATGAGCATAAGCATGAGCTTATGCTTAGCATAAGCATAAGCTCATGCTTATCCTCATGCATGAGCATGAGCTTATGCTTAAGTTTCCCCCTTCTTTATTTCTCTATTTCAACATAAGCTTATGCATAAGCATGAGCTTATGCGGAAATAGAGCATAAGCTCATAAGCATGAGCTTATGCTTCTCTCATTCTCTATTTCCGCATAAGCTCATTCTCTATTTATTTATGCATGAGCTTATGCTTATGCATGAGCTTATGCGGAAATAGAGAATGAGAGAAGCATAAGCTCATGCTTATGCTTCTCTCATTCTCTATTTCTGCATAAGCTCCTTCTCTATTTCCACATGAGCATAAGCATGAGCTTATGCTCATGCTCATGCATGAGCATGAGCTTATGCTTAAGTTTCTGCATAAGCTCATGCTTATGCATGAGCTTATGCAGAAATGGAGAATGAGAGAAGCTTATGCCGAAACTCATTCTCTATTTCTGCATAAGCTCCTTCTCTATTTCCGCATGAGCATAAGCATGAGCTTATGCTTATGATTATGCTTATGCAAGCATAAGCATAAGCTCATGCTTATGCTCATGCATGAGCGCGAGCTTATGCTTAAGTTATTTCCGCATGAGCATAAGCATGAGCTTATGCTTATGCTTATGCTTATGCATAATATGCATAAGCTCATGCTTATGCTCATGCATGAGCATGAGCTTATGCTTAAGTTTTCGCATAAGCTCATGCTTATGCATGAGCTTATGCAGAAATAGAGAATGAGAGAAGCTTATGCGGAAACTCATTCTCTATTTCTGCATAAGCTCCTTCTCTACTTCTGCATGAGCATAAGCATGAGCTTATGCTTATGCTTATGCATAAGCATAAGCATAAGCTCATGCTTATGCTCATGCATGAGCATGAGCTTATGCTTAAGTTTCCGCATAAGCTCATGCGGAACTAGAGAATGAGAGAAGCTTATGCGGAAACTCATTCTCTATTTCCGCATAAGCTCCTTCTCTACTTCCGCATGAGCATAAGCATGAGCTTATGCTTATGCATAAGCATAAGCATAAGCTCATGCTTATGCTCATGCATGAGCATGAGCTTATGCTTAAGTTTCCGCATAAGCTCATGCTTATGCATGAGCTTATGCGAAAATAGAGAATGAGAGAAGCTTATGCGGAAACTCATTCTCTATTTCTGCATAAGCTCCTTCTCTACTTCCGCATGAGCATAAGCATGAGCTTATGCTCATGCTTATGCTTATGCATAAGCATAATCATAAGCTCATGCTTATGCTCATGCATGAGCATAAGCTTATGCTTAAGTTTCCGCATAAGCTCATGCTTATGCATGAGCTTATGCGGAAATAGAGAATGAGAGAAGCTTATGCGGAAACTCATTCTCTATTTCCGCATAAGCTCCTTCTCTACTTCCGCATGAGCATAAGCTCATGCTTATGCTCATGCATGCGCATGAGCATAAGCTTAAGTTTCCGCATAAGTTCATGCTTTTGCATGAGCTTATGCGGAAATAGAGAATGAGAGAAGCTTATGCGGAAACTCATTCTCTATTTCCGCATAAGCTCCTTCTCTATTTTCCACATGAGCATAAGCATGAGCTTATGCTTATGCTCATGCATGAGCATGAGCTTATGCTTAAGTTTCCTCATAAGCTTATGCTTATGCATGAGCTTATGCGGAAATAGAGAATGAGAGAAGCTTATGCGGATCTCATTCTCTATTTCCGCATAAGCTCATTCTCTATTTCCCACTCTATTTCCCTCTTCTCTCATTTCCCCCTCATGAGCTTATGCAAAAATAGAGAACGAGAGAAGCTTCTCTCATTCTCTATTTCCGCATAAGCTCATTCTCTATTTCTGCATAAGCTTATGCTTATGCATGAGCTTATGCGGAAATAGAGAATGAGAGAAGCATAAGCATGAGCTTATGCTTCTCTCATTCTCTATTTCCGCATAAGCTCATTCTCTTTTTCCGCATAAGCTTATGCTTATGCTTCTCTCATTCCCCCTCATCTCTTTCCCCTTCTCTATTTCCCCCTTCTCTCATTCTCTATTTCCACATAAGCATAAGCATGAGCTTATTCTCTCTAACTCTTATTCTCTATTTCCCTTTTCTTCCTCTTCTCTTTCCTTTCCCTCTTCTTTCCTTTCCATCTTCTTTCCCTCTTTCCTTTCCCTCTTCTTTCTTCTTGCCTATGCCTATGCCTATGCCTATGCTTATGTTTGTTTTTTTGTTTTCTGTTTTCGTGTTTATGTCTATGTTAGACATGGGATCACGTCGCTCATCCGACGAGTACGGACAGCCTCACAGGAGGAGAGCTCACGATCTATATGCTCCCGAGGACTTTGATTCCTCTCAGGCGACTACCCCGAGGACCCGGCTCCCCTCAGACCTAGCACTACAACTACCCCTGGTCCGACTCCTCTTCCACGTAGCACTGCGACTACCCCTCGGGGAACTCCTTTGCTAGCCACGCATGGCTTTGTCGGGAGTCCTGACGAGTTTGTAGCGCAGATGAGCAATGAGGAGGCAGCGAGATTCTTCTCTCATCTCTCTCAGAGGACCTCAGCAATTCCTTCCCCTACACCGACGGGTGGACGTACTGCCCAGCCATCCCCTCGCGCCCCTTCGACCGCGGGATCATCACCTGCGCGGACCTCTCGCAAGGGAAGGAAGAGTAGGATGGGCGGCTCATGTTGTGCTGACTCGGGAGCTGTAGACGAGTCAGCACACTCACGCTCCTTTAGGTCTCCACTTGGTCTGGAGACACAGTATCAGTCAGGTCTCTTTCCCTCTCCTAGTCCCACTACTACTCCTCGCTCCGGAAGCGCTTGCGCAGCTTCCACTCCTTTAGACTCTGCTACCGTCAGTCCCCATTACTCATCAGGGGATCTCTTCTATCAAATCACATCTACCGGAGAGATATAGAAGATAAAAAGAGCAAAGAAGTGATGGCCACCATGAGGAGGTTGATGAGTCATCACTTCAAGAGAGGCATAAATACCGATTGGCGGTATGAAGATGGCCAAAAGAAGCAGGCGGTGATCGATGAGTTAAAACAAAGATACCCTAATCCGCCAAATGTGGAGTTTAATGACAATTATATGCAAGAGCGCATGGGTTTGGTCCTGAAGCATCGTAGATCAACCTTGCATACTTCCATCACAAAGGGGTTGGCTAAACCCAGCTGGGCAAACAAAGCTGATTGGAAGTACTTCAAGAAGCAACATAGGGACCATCCCGAAATGTTCGAGGGTCAGAGGAGGGCTGCGAAGAGACGGCTGGATGTCGTAGGTACTTCGCACTTTGGTGCAGGCGGACGGTATGCGTTCGAGGCAATCGTGGTAAGTCTACTTCTTCTCATTTAATGTATTGTTCTATTTGTTTTACTTACAATATATTACATGCACTTTAGCTAACTCTAACTCTCGTAAATTGGATCCACAGCAAGCTGCAATGGGCCGTCTTCCTATAGATGCAGAGACGCAATGCGCATTTCGGATAGGAACAAAGCCGTGGTTCATTGAGCAAGAGGCAATGGGAGCGACGGTCGATTGGGCTGAGGTGGCTGCTCGCACGGTATAAGTTTACTCCTACTTGTAATCTCACTTTTTAATTTAAGTTCCAATCTAATTTTTGATTTATATGGTTCACTCTTAGGGTCAAAGCTCAAGCATCCCATCATCAGAGGCGAGTGATCAACAGGGCCAAGGATCAGACGCAAGTGGCAACGACGAGGGAGAAGACGCAGGTGTCCAGGACCAAGGAATAGGCCAACAAGATGAAGATGATTCGGATTCGGATTCGGATGAGTAGTAGTGGTAGTAGCATTTTATATATCCGCTCGTTTTAGCAATTTTGTATCGCCCTTTCGAAAGGGTAATTTTGTTACAAACACTGTTGTATATGTCTAACATGTATATGCATTTGTTACTCATCATTTCACAAGAACAATTTTGTATCACCGTGCAAGCAAGGGAAATTTTGTTATAAAAAACTTTCTTTTGTAATTACAAAAAAAAAAAAAGGAGTAGTGGGGCTAAACAGGGCCAAAAGGAAGCCCTGTTTAGCCCCACTAACCCTTTTTTTTTACTTCTGTTAATCATCGCTATATAGCGACGTTTACCAGTGTCGCTATATAGCGACGATTAACAGCATCACTATATAGCGACGTTTGCATGGTCGCTATATAGCGACGATTCTAGTGTCGCTATATAGCGACGCTTTATAGCGACGGTCCTTTTCTGACGCTTTTAGCGACACATAGCGACGTTTGCACCCGTGAAAAAAAAAATTTAATGTAAAAAGCATCGGTATTTCCATCAGAAAATGGCCTATGCCTTGTAGTGTCTAGAATAAAAAACATGGCATTTCAAAACATAGTTTGATGAGAATCCAATCTAAGTCCCACACAAATCAAAGATTTGACTTGAGGAGGAGCATGATAATACACAAGCAGTTACTATGCTAACACTAACACCACTAGGATCTTTCATTAACCCCTACTAACACCTTCTTCTTAATAACTTACACCTTGGATTTCTTTTTTTCTTCTTTTTTCTGTGAAGGCCACAAGTACTCAACTCAGATCCATCCACCATGTCTAGCCACTACAATAGGTCATGCCAAGTGGTGCCAATTAAAGTAGAATCTTGCACTGGAAGCAATACATCACCAAAAGAAATATCACAACAATTCCACAACAAAGGATACATTGCAGACCTATCAAGCAATGCAACCACCGAAGGTTAGAACAAGTGCAAGAAAGGAATGACCTTCACTAACAACACTCCAACAACCATGATCTTTGCACAATCCATGGGACTAGCTCAAGAACAAGAAGGAGAGCATCTTAACTGATTTGGTTCACAATATGTCCTTTGGGGTGGAAAGACTTATAATATCTCATGATGTGCAAGAAAAGGCATGTAATATCATTGATTAGTTGAGCGATTCCCTCCACTAAGACTACTAGAGAATAGAGGCATTGGGTCACATTGGCATAAAAGAGTGAGAAAAGAGGTTAGTGGAGAATTAGGGTTTGGACGAGGGTCATGTATAAGAGCCAACTTTTTGGCTTTGGAGCTCATTATGCATTATGGAAAATACCAGCTCTTTTGCTTCCAAGATTTGGTGTCTTGTATCTACTCCCTCCTTATTGCTTCTATCCCCCTCCCCGTTCACCATTTTCCTGCTCTCCCCTCTCCTCTCTCTCTTCCACGTATCCTTTTCTCGTGGAGCAACTCGTGAGATGCGATCCACGAGCTACAGAGGTGACGTTCATAGATGGCATTGTGAAGTCAAATGAGTGTTAGGAGAAGGTGAGCTTTTCTTCAGTAACACCTTAAAGGCCCCACAACACATTGAGAGGTTAATGGTTTGACCCTTACCAATGTGAGTGTTGTTTGAGCACATGACTTCTTTTTAGGTCGTCGCCCAACTTCATTGTCCAGCTTTAAGAGCAAAGAAGAAACTAAATCACCTCCATTGCTTAGCTTTGGGAATGTTGCTTATAGCCTGCAATCAACTTTCTTCTCATTGTCTACCTTGAGGAAGCTTGTGGGAGCTTGTATTCAACATATTTCTACTATTTGCCTCATTACCCAGCCAAGAGGAGTCTCTAATACCAAAATGCCTCTCTTTTATAGGTCGCTTGGTTTCTGTGAGGTCTCCTACTATAGCAAAATTCCTATTTTTCGCTATATTATATTCCTAGCAAACTACCCATAGCGTAATGTGGTCCGTAATCACCAAAAATTTAGCATCTTTTGCATATTTCTTGTTTTCCCTTCTCTAGAGTTTGTTTTGGCCTTGTAAGACTAGTTCTTGCCTATTTTCTATCATATTCTAGTGGGGAGTATCTTTTGAAAGTGTGATTTGTTGTATACTATAGTGGTTTGCTTGTGTAGGATCGTATTCAACAAGTGTCTTGCCGTACTTTTGGTAGCAATTTGGGACATTTTATTACATATCTTGATGTCCATGAGCTTGAAAAGTCACATTATCATTTTCAACTACCTATCCATCTCCAAAACATGGTCCAAATCGCATGAGTTTGAAAAGTCACATAATCATTTCCAACGTACTATCCACATCCCAAACATGGCTTAAATCATCATGTCTTGGAATACTATGGCCAAGAATCTATTTACCATCAAGAAGTTGAATGGCAATGGGTTTCATGTGTGGCAAATGCAAGCAAAGTACCTCTAGAAGTTCACAGCATGTGGTGCAAATGGGAAGAAGACATCCAATTTGGAAAAAACAAAGATGAAGTTGAGGATGATGAGTGAGCTCAAGCCATTCACTTGGAAAAAATCCTTGTCCACAGTTTTGACAAGTTCTCAATGGCAAAGCAAAAGTGGGATCAACTGGAGAAGCTATAATGGGTGAAAGGTAAAAGCTAAACTATTGCACTGAAAATTGGGTTTTTAGCATTGATTTTACTTAAGGAGACCTTAGTACATTTATTTCTTGCATGAAGGGAATTATGGCCCAATTAGCATTAGTGAATGCTGAAAATGTAGATGAAGATGCTATTGCGGTACTTCTTAAAGTTGTGGCCAAACCATATGCTACATTGGTCTCAACTCTAAAGAATGTTCCTGATCCTATTCATCTTGTCTCTCCTTAATGACGAGAAATTAATCAAGTCTACTACAGCATCCACATTGGGCACCTCAGGTATTATTAACGAAGCTACCAAAGAAACTCTTGGTCAAAGAGGAATATAGCATAACAACACATGTGAGTTGGACAAACTTAGGATGCGCTTCTTGTAGTCAATTTCCCTACTTAACTTTTTAGCTTCCTTAACCTACTTCTCATCTAGCAAATAATCAACATTGTTGTTGCCAACAATGGGGTGAATTAACACGTTTGAGGAAAGCTTTTTCTATTATTGATTAGGTGTGGTGTAAATGAGATTGGAAAATAAATTGGGCATGAGTTTACCCAAAATGATCATATTATGTTGGTTTATGCATATAGAAATTGAAGGACAGTGGCCACATGGATATCAATTCTTATCCCTAGATCCATGAAACAAATTATGGTAAGATTTTAAAAAATATTTCTATAGATTCTTGAACATCTTTCTTGTGAAGGATGGTGGCCACATGGATTTCAATTCTCAGCCCTATAGCAATGATACAATTTATGGTAAGATTTCAACCATAAACATTCTTCTAATAAATGAAATTCATCTAAATTTTTTCATTGGTATCAAGAGACTTTGCTGCCTACCATACATTTATGAGGACACAATAGGAGCTGAGAGGGAGAGAGGGAACTTGAGAGACACAAGTTTTTGGTGGGTGTAGAACACCCTAATCTTCTATTTCATTGATATATATATGTGTTTGAGTATTGTACATAACCGGGGTTAAGGTAAAGTGGCCTTTAACCCCCACAACCTCCCACTTAAAGGCTAATGTTCCTTTCAGGGAGAACAACCAATGAGCATACTATCCAATGCCCATCAATACATGACAATACTCAAACCGTTGACTAGGTAGACTCTTTGTCAGCATATCTACAGGGTTATCATCTGTATGAACCTTGACAAGCACAATCATGAAAAACCCAGAATGGACTTGACCATCGCAATTTCAACTTGAACCCCGGCATTTTTCCAAGGCGAGTGTTGAACAAAAGAACCAGTTGCCCGCACTCAAAAGATTTCTTCTTGGAAGCCAAATCCACCCTCCGCTTGCACCGTGCTTGAACCTCCAAGGTGAAATAATAGTTCTCTAGCTTTAAATCATCCAATTGGTCTAGAACATCCAACCGGAATACCATAGAGTCCTGTGGAAGAAGCCTGTCCTCCACCGCAATTCTCAGACTCGGAACAATATGCTCGATCGACGTGATTCCTTCCAGCCCAAACACCCACTTAAAAGGAATCAACCCTGTGGCCACCTTGAATGATGTGCGATACACCCGTAATGCTGCCAGTAACTTCTCATCCCAATCCGTGCAGTTCTCATTCACCACTATCGACATGATCTAATTGAAGGTATGATTTGTAGACTCTACCAATCCATTCACTTGCAGATAATAGGGGAAAGACTTCTTGTGAATCACCATATAAAGAGCATTCATCTGCTTGATGACTTTGTTGACAAAGTGAGTCCCCCTATCGCTGACAATCTCAATTGGACACCCGAACGAAGTGAACACATCACGGTATAGACACTTTGCGACCAATTTTGCAGTGTTGTCCCCCAAGACCCAAGCTTTCACCCATTTGGTACAATAATCCGTGGCTACCAAAGTGTTGCAATTCCTTGTGTGGGCCGCTACAGGCTTGAATGGACCCATGAAATCCAGGCCCCATTTTTGAAATGGTTCTAGAGGCAAGATGGGATTAAGTGGCATGCAGTCTCAATCAATGGGCTGTCCCAACTGTTGGCAAAGGTTGCAACTTTTTGCAAACCATCGAGTATCCTTCTGTATGGTCAGCCACCATAACCCTGCCTATAGAACTTTCTTTGCAGTGACTTTGCCCGCAAAATGTCCACCCGAAACCCCACAATGGGCTTCCATTAACACTACTTCCTGCTCATGAGGTGGAACACACCGCAACATCGCCTCAGTCAGGTGTCGTCAGTACAACTGTCCCAGGACTACTTCAAAGGATCGGCTCCGCAATGCCAAGCATTTTTGCTGATCTCAATTCATGTACTTGGGCATGATGCCAGTAGATAGGAATGAGAGCATATCATCATACCATGACTATGGTCTTTCTAGGATGACTTCGGCTTCTGTCGTGATTGGATCCACCCAAAAAATCGCTGCTAGCTCTGAATCAAGGAACTCATCTTGCGGACTACTGTCTCCATGCTGAGGATCATTGTTGTGCCACTACAGCTACGTCGTTGGTGTCAAGGGATCAGGAGGTCCTTTCGAGCGTGTGCACAGGCATGCCTATTAGGAAGATGACAACCACAGAATTCACTGCCACGACCATCGGATGAGGTTCTTCATAGGAATTTTGGCAGTCGCTCCACCATAACCAGGGTGCTGGGGGTTGGATGGCATCCGATAGAGTTCATCTTGAAATCCATGGACGTGCCTCCTCACCATAGCAATCTCGTCTAGATGATGCCGGTTTTTAGACCACTTTTGGCTTTCAGAGTTGGAAAATTCAGAAGGGCTCTATGGTTTGGGCCAGGGGTGTCAAGTGTGGGACTTTGTATCCCTTACATGTATTAGGGGTGTCTGATCATGTTGCTGCAATAACCGAGCAGCCAAGTACTTCTTTGTGGCATTGTAGGTTGGGGCACATGAGCTAGAATGGAATGAAACTCTTATGCCATTTGGGTTATGTACCACATTTAAGTTTTTCTGATTTTGAATTTTGTGAGCACTATCTCTATGGGAAACAGATTAAATCAGCCCATAAAAGAAGAGGAAAGAAAGAGCTTGAAAGGCTTGATTTGGTGCATTTAGACGTATGTGGTCCCATGCCTACACAGTCATTAGGCGGGGCTGAATACTATGTGACATTCATTGATGATGCAACTAGGAAAGTGTGGGCTTATGCTGTAGCTCAGAAGAGTGATGTGTTCCAAGTATTTCAAAAACGGCTGGCTTTGGCTGAAAATCATTCAGGTAGAATGCTTAAATGCCTACGGACTGATAATGGTAGAGAGTATATCTCTCATGACTTTCAGCATTTCTATGATAAATGTGGGATTAAGAGGGAGCTCACGTCCCCTCGTACTTTAGAGCAAAATCCAGTTGCAGAACATATGAACTGCACCATTCAGGAAAGGTTGCAATTGTAAGAAATCATCATCGTCCCCACCGCCACCCCTCCCAAAGCACTGTGCCATGCATCCCCCACCGCTCTCCCTACTACTACGCCTACTACCGTGTCGTGTCGAGCTCGTACGCTGGCCACTCGTAGTTTTGGAGACTGCACGGGACTACGCTGACCACTCGTAGCTAGAGAACCGAGTCTTGACTGCACAAGAGTACGTCGACGGCTCTGCGAGACAGAAGGACCTCCTGACGGCATGGGGGAAGGGGCATAAGATGGCATGGTAGAACGGGCATAAGACGGCATGGGGGAAGGGGCATAAGACAGCATGGGAGATGGGCCCGCACTGTGTAGCCGGCTGGGATGTGCTGACTCCGCTGGGGTGATCTCAACTAGTGTGGGGTGGTTTGAAGTCTATAGTGCCGACTCCTGGGGGGTGTTTAGAGTACTGGTCATATACCCGTATAACTCCATAGGACTAGGAGGGTGCCTTAAAAGGTTATATAAGTCCCTCCAAATAGAATCCCGGGGATCAGGTGAGCTGGAAGCGCTTCCTGGCCACATGTTGAACTGGAAAAAAGAAAAAAAATCTATTACTGATGAGCTGAGAAGAAAGGGTAAGGGAAGAGATAATCGGGTTACTGTCAGAGCGCGTCTATAGACGCATCTGATTAGCGTGTCTATTTTTGCGTATAACAGCGCGTCTATAAACACGACTGTCTGTGTCTGCAAACAGGCTAGATGTGTGTTTAGACACGCCTGTAGACACAGTTTTAGACGCGCCTATAGACGCGCTCTGACAGACAGACTTTTCTAAAAAGTAGAAAAGGACATTGCGCCTGACACACAAACGTGACACTGATACCTAGATCATGCGTTTTGTGGATATGAGAAAGTACAAATCCAAAGAGAGCAAATTCCAAAAAAGATCAACTGCAAAAAGACTTACCTTGGATAGAGGTATGAAAGGTTCTTCTCCTTCTTCAAAGTTGCTTCTCCTCCTTGTTCGCCCTCCTCTCCTTTAAGCTTGAAGTAAGTGTGGGTGCCTTCCTCTTAAGTGTAAGCTTGGAAGTAAGTGTGGGAGCCTTCCTCTTAAGCGTCGAAACTGTGGATCTGCTAATAAGGAAGCAAGCAAGCCGCAGGAAGTATAAGTAATGTAAGAAAAGTGAAGCGAGCATGATAAAAGCAGGTTTAAAAGCCGCGTCTATAGGCGCATCTAAAAGCACATCTATAGGCACGTCTAAATACACAGAGTAGAAGCGATTTTAGACGCACACCATAGAACAAACAGACGCGCTTTTAGACGCACCTGTAGATGCACCACAGAGTTTAAAATTAAACATTTGAAGAAGAGCAAATTTTTTTGGGTTGTTTGTTTATAGGATGTCTTCATCTTCAACAACTAGCTCCAGTGAGGATGAATCCCTCCGTATCCACCATCGTGAAATGTGGTTGGAGCAAAAAATCAAATGTACGTGTGATTGATGTCGAGGAAACATGTATCATGCACGTAGGATTACACTCAATCACATCTCAAAGTATGGAGAATGGGATGTGACCGTAAACAGGGTAAGGGTTTGTAAGTTAAGGTTGATTGAGATACCTATGGGTGTTCATATGTTTGAGTTATGATCCCATTTTAATTTGATACAGGATGCAGTGCCACACCCGCATATGTTGCCCTATGCTCGCCGTGAGGAGGCGAAGCGTCGGCAATATGAGGTGGGATCTTCAAGAGGGACCATTACGGATGCATGGAGTGATGGTGATAGTAGCCCTCCGCCATTACCTCATGAAGCCGTGGAGGAGGAGGTGTTTGATAATATGGTGCAGGATTTATATGTCCATCAAGGGAGGGATGATAGCATGGAGCAGGATGATCTTTTTACTGCAGCATCGACTCCACTGTTTGAGGGGTGCACATTCTCTGTTCTACGTGCCTCCCTTGAGTTACTAAATTTGCAAACCATCTATGGATGGAGCAATGCAAGTTTGAATGCATTACTCAAGTAAGCTTGAAAGTCTATTTTGCAAACATGGTGAATTATGCTAGTGGGTCAATTACTCGAATGCTTTTCCTCATTTATGGTCTTCACGTGCAGGCTATTGTGTAAAATGCTTCCAAGGGAGAATAAATTACCGACCTCAAGAGATATGGCAAGGCAACATGTGACCTCTCTTGGAGGATTAGATTACAAGCGCATTCATGCATGTGTCAACGATTGCGTTTTGTTTCGTGGACTACATAAGGATGCAAGAGAGTGTCCTACTTGTGGAGAGGCAAGATATAGAGCAGATCTTAAAACTTTGGACGTGCCTCGTAAGGTTCTGCGACATTTTCCCATAATCCCTCGCATCCAACATATGTTCAAGTGCAAATCTATTGCAGAGCTCATGTCATGGCATTCTTTCCATCGATCAACCGATGGCAAGTGGAGAACTCCCGCGGACTCTCCTGCGTGGAAGCATATTGAAGACACATGGCCAAGCTTCAAGGAAGAACCTAGGAGCTTGAGACTTGGATTGGGTATGGACGGTGTGAACCCATTTGGTCTCAAAAGCATGTCTTACAGTGTATGGCCAGTGATATTGGTGAATTATAATCTTCCACCCTCTATGGCTATTAAGAAAGGACATGTTATGCTGTCCCTTCTAATTCCAAGGAAACATAAAGTCAAAAACCCTGATGTTTATTTCGATCCTTTGATTGACGAGCTAGAGATACTTTGGAGAGGTATCGAGGTGCATGATGTGAGCAGGCCTCCCTCGTCACGAGACTTCAACTTCAAAGCAGTCTTGATGTGGATGATGCATGACTTCCCAGGCTATGGCGAGTGTTCAGGTAAGCATTGCACTTCTAATTATGAATAGGCAAAAGGATGTGGCACCCTAAACCCACCTTCAACTCTTAATTGCGTCTATTGTTCAAGTCTCACTACATCGGGTTACCATGCATGTCCTGTTTGTGGTCCTTCACTAGTTGCCTCATGGGCAGATGCATTGAATAAGGTCATCTATGAGAATCACCATTGATTTCTCCCACCTGATCATCCTAGATATGTTGCCCCTTGGAATGAAGTCCTCCCACAATCACTCACCGCGGGAGATTGGATGAGATCAATTTGGGACGGTTCCACGACTCCTCCACCACTTGGCATGAGCCGGTAAGGGTTTGTCACTATTGTGTGCTATATTGGCTGGAAATAAAGATTGCCTGCTAACACTTTATTTTGTTTAGATACTCCATCTTTTATCGTTTACCATATTGGTCCCACCTCAAGATCAATCACTTGCTTGATCCCATGCATATCTTCAAGAATGTGGCATCTACCATTTGGGAGCATTTGAATGGGACACGAGATTCCGCAGACATAAGGGAGGATCTATGTACCACAGGGAGGATGCATGAAGCTTGACCACAAAAGAGACCAAATGGGCGTGTTTTTTTACCTCGTGCACCGTGGATGTTATCAAAGCTAGAGATGGTGACGGTGAAGCACGCTATTACTACAATTCGTACTCCCACTGGATGCATGAGGTGTTTGAAGGGAGCCTTTACAAAGATGCTCCAAGTAAGTATTTTATGTGCATAATATCTTTTTCCTTTCAAATTTGTGAGTGAATAATTATAAGCAACTAATCAACCACCTCCTCGTGAGTTCAGTTCATACTACCTACTAGCATTTCACGTAGTGGATCGAAGGATGTGAAAGATTGTATTTACAAGATGGGCGAGCTTGTGAGGTACTTTACATGATACAAAATATGATGCGTATCAATGCTCCATGCAAGTTTGAATGCATATTGCTAATATCCTGTACTTTTTCATTTCTAGGTATGTGAGCTCAAAGGAAATAGATCCCACCACGCTTGAGAATGCTCGAGTTATGTCAGTGGAGGTGGTTTGTTTATTGGAGGAGACATTTCCACGTTCTATTCTCAAAGCCAACTACATCTTATAGTGCATTTGGTGGATGAGATTGCTATATGCGGTACTATACATGCACGATGGTTGTTCTTCCTCGAGCGCTTCATGAAGACCTTGAAGGGCTTCGTGAGACAAAATGCAAGACCCGAAGGTAGCATGGCCGAGGGTTGGTTGGTACAAGAGTCACTTGTATATATTTCTGAGTTTCTTGTTGATGTGGATAGCTCTCTCCCACGACTATGGAGAGATGATGAAGACTAAGAATGACCTCTATTGTGCCTCAAGGGAAAGGATGCAACAAAGTAATAGACACGGAGTTGCATAATACTATCAACCTCTTTTGCGTGCTTAATAGTGATGTGATGAAAAGATGGGTGACAAGATACGAGGATGCAAAGGCAAGAAGACAAGAAGAAAGGGCCCTCTTTCGTATTTGGAACGTGGCATAATAGGCATGACATGCCACCATCTATTATTATCCACCATTGGTTGATAGACAACCTAATTCAAACACAAATACAATCATGTTATTTTTCTTGCATCAAATATTTAAAAGCGAGTATTTTTATACATGTGCACAGTACCTGTTCACATTGTTGCAATAGTACTAGTGTGTCCTTCCTACTTTGCCAAAACTTTGTGGAGTCAATAGTTACAAAGCCACTTGCATGGTGTTTGATTGTTGCATTAGGGCCTCTTTCCACCACGTCCTTAAACCACTTTACATCCAAAACATACACAAAGAAGCGTCGAAAGTCAAGCATAATAATATTTTGGATTATGCCACAATAATCATCCATGGCTCCATTGGCTCCCTCAAAGCTAGCAATGACACCGCAATCTTGTGTGTTTCTCTTATCATCAATCCGTTGTGTTCAAAAATGCTTGCCCTCACACCATATAGCATTGAACATAGTGCACTACACCAAGAAAAAATCAATTAAATAAGCAATCTAAATTATTGAAAGCTCCTAACTTATGCATAACATTCTATATACTGACCTTGCTCATGCATCCCCTAGCATACTCCCGTTCTTCCATTGTGATATGCATCCCCTCATCTTTCTCTGCTTTCTCCATTTCATCAAGTAGCCAATCCACATGAATATCCTTTGGAAGTGCTCTTAGATACTGAGGGTATGGCACATGAGATCCGTGGTGATGTATAGTACATTTACTAATATGGAGCGTATGGAGGATGATCATGGCCATGGACGTGATGATGACCGCGATACGAGAGAGGAGGATGATCATGAGATAGGAGATACAGATATTGAGGCCATTACCCATGAGGACGATCCTACCATTGGTGATGCTGATTTCGATGAGTACATGAGTAGCACAAGTAGTACTGGGTTGAATGTATTTGTAGATCTAAACACTTGTTTGGATTTTGAAGTAGATAGTTTGGCAAGGGTTGATCTCATTGAGGATGAGATTGAACCGTAGCCCCATCATTGATATTGGCAAAACTATTTTACATATTGTCTCATTCTCCTCACCTCACTTAATTCTTGTATATGTGGGCTTGCAAAAAAGCATTGATGTTTCTGTTAAAATTATGTGCTTTGGTAATCATGGGCAATGTTTGGAAAGCAATGATGTACACCAAAATCTCAATTTCTGTATTCTCTGGTTTGCGTCTATCTACGCGTCTAAATGCACGTCTAATTCTCAGTGTAAACACGCAAATAACCACGCTAATACATGCGCAAATAGACGCATTGATAAACGCGATGTTAGATGGGCCCGTATTTTCTCAGTTTAGACATGCAATTAGACGTGTTAATACACGCACAAATAGACGAGTTGTTAGACGTGCTTTTAGACGTGCCCATAATTCCTCTACTAAAGCAATGCCTATAGATGCGCCCGCTATTTTGCACATCTACCAAGCGCGTATATAGTTGCTTTGTGTTGTTGTGTTAGTAATTTCTTCCATGTCTTTATTGTTAGGAAAGGAGAGAGAAGAGAAAACTAAAACACCATGATTTTGGCTGCATTCATGATTGGCCTTGCCACTTTTTCCATGTCTTGATTGTTAGAGAAGCAAAAGATGGAAATAGCATTCTTCTTTGTCACATTTATAGAAGACCTTTCCACTTTTTTTCTTCCATGAAAACCCTTACTAAGTCATATCAAACCATGGTATTAAAACCATAGAGGCTACATTCATATAACATCTTGTTGTACTCGATGCCAAAATAGCATTTTCAAACTTACTTTATGGCATATATATAAACAAAAGTACCCAGGCAGTTGCAAATCATCCACTTCTATGATTCAAGGTCCTGCAAAAAAATAATTTAAAAAATCCATCAAGACAAATACAACTAAACTCAGCGCATAGTAATAATCGTAATAAAGCTTTTATCATATTAGAAAGATTACAAAGAAGCCCCTACCAAGTGCGTTTAATGCCCCTTTACAAAGTCATTGAATACATTCCAATCATTCTCATCTAAAGTATACTTATTGCTATTACACTCATAGGTGAGGTTTGCCAATGCAATTACGCTCTCAATATTTATCATGTCAAGGTCTGTAAGGTTATATGTGAAGCATCTTGAACCTTTTGCCTTTTGATACCACCCAAGCTGGACTTCTACTCCAAAAGGTCTATCTGAAAGGTTGAACCCTCTTTTGTATTCCACATACCCCCCACCAACCTTTCTCCTCATTTTTTGAACTCGTCCAAGGTACCATATAGCTTGTGTTTTCTTTTTTGCAAAGATCTTGGATTGCATTTGTGCATGACTGGTGAGTTTAAATTTAATCATTATAATAAAAATTTGTATGCATGACTCATGGGTTTGAGTTTAACCATAATAAACACAAACTCTTCCCAAATTAATACACAATTCTAATACACAAATATAAAATTTTGAAAAAAAATAAAAATACATTCTAAGACACTTACACTTTATTAAATTCACATACTATAAACACATATACTAATATTCAAAATGCAAGAAGTTACATCACGAAGATAAACATTTGAGAATTCTTTAAAAATATATTTTATAATACTTTATTAAATTCAAATAGTATAGATGCATATACTAGTATTCAAAATGCATTGAAAGAGTAACATTATAGTTTATAAACATAATTGTCCAAGAGTAGCTTTATAATAAAATCGAATTAATAAAACTGAGGCATCATCTCAACTGCAGGCCGCAAACAGGCATGGGGTTGAGTGTTAAATCTTGCTAGTTGATTATTCATCTTGGCCAATGTCATTCTATTTTGTTTTTCGACAAACATGAGTGTGTGCTTGTATGTGTGGCAATAGTATAATAAAACATGGAGTGGATAGGGCCCAGGGTTGAGGTGGCAGGGCATGACCATGTGCCACCCTCCCATGTAAGAGGATCCATAAGGTGTGTTTTACATAATCCATGGTAGTAATATTATAAAATGTTAAGGTGGCATCACTCCTCCATGTGCTACCCCTCCACCTAGGCGGTCCCATGCCTGCATTTAGTGAGATATGGCCCAAAGTCCATGGGAGAAGTAATATAAAATAGGTGGAGATGGATGTTATATTGGGTTATTCCCTCCATGTAGGATAGGCCCATGTGGGGGAGGTATACAAGGTCCAAGAGTGCAAGTTAAATAATGGGGAAAGTAGGATGAGGTGGCAAGATTCCTTGTGCCAACCCTCCACTTTTCCTCCTAGATGTTTGAACGTATTATAAAATTTGGAAGAGACCAAGGGAGTATCATAGACTTGGGATATGGGAGTTGATATATGTGGAAAAATGTGGCCAAGCGTTATCGCACACAATTGAGAGTGCGTAATCGCCTAGCCCACATGGGAGACTCTTCCACACACACCATGCATGTGGAAGGATGCATTTGTTGGGAGAGACCCTCTCTCTTGGCTATAAAAGGAGGGGGCTATTCCTTGATGGGACATGCTCATTCTTGTAAAGCCACCTAGCTAGTACTTTGATATTTCCCCCTCATCCTTCCTTTCAAATAAAGCATGACCCTCTTCCCTTGATGTCTCCATCTCTACATTCCTCCTCCACCCATGTACATACTCCTCTTTCCCATCTCCCTCTCCCCTTGTGCCATAGTCTTGCTCTTCTTTCCCTCCCCTCTTAATCCCTTTTCCCCACCCATGTTACCACTCCTCCCCTCATGTTCCCTATTCCTCTATGGCCCTCGAGTGCCGCCATACCTATCCTCTAGCCTCTTGTCTTGATTTCTTTTCCGGCTAATAGTGCTCATGCAATTCTACAAGCATGATCACTCCCCTCATTCATAGGGACATCATGTACATCTACGGCTTGAAAGAATAGGGACTTGAGAACAAATCGAAATCCCTTCATGATAGTCACCACTTGCTGAGTTGATATTCGCCTCTAACAAGCGGTTCGAATTTCACCTACATGGCCACTACGTTGTACACTGGAATGTTTTGGAACTCTCCATCCATGGGAAGATAGAGATGACCATAGATGAGCTTGACTATTAGTGTCCATGGACCACTTAGAGTGTTCACTTGATCTCCCTCTACTAACTCTTTACATAGTTGGATGGCCTGTTGTGGGTGAAAGACAATTCTCACCCAATCAATACTTGAGAAGCTACAAATCCATAGCTCGTGCAACCAACTTTGATGTGCTCATAATTCAAGGAAATGAGAGGAAAGAGCATGACAAGCTAGACTAATGACATCACCATACGAGATGAAGCCTATACATATAAAAATATAAAATAACATACAAGATAGAGCTAAATTTTATAAATAAAAAATATAACCTAAATATATGAATACAAAATATAAGTAGATTAAGTAATATAAAAAATAAGTAAAATAAGCTATTGTAAAATATAAATAAAATATAAAAATACAAACTATACTAGAATAGCTAATATAAAATATAAATATAAAAATAAAATATAAAATATATCTACAATTAAAATGCAAATACAACTTTTAAATTAATAATTACGTAGATATAATTAAAGTACTATGTAACAATATATAGCATATGTAAACTACCTATGAATACATAAGCAACATATATAACTTAAATAGAATCACTATAGAAGCATAAATATAACCCTAAGCGCAAGACGTTCGATGGCTTTAAATCCTAAACATAGAGTTTTCGATAGCCTACCAAAGTACATTCGAGCACTAACCCTAAGACCTTATACTTTTGAGCACTAACCCTAAGCCCTAGACTTTTGAGGGCTAACCCTAAGCCCCAAGTTTTGGATGGCTAACCCTAAACATCATGTACCTTTGAGCCCCAATCCTAAAACCTTAACCCAAATTACTAAGAATTATGTAAGTGTGGACCCTAAACCCGAGGATTACCAAAAAGCGAGCCGTGGGAAGCGATCTAAGCAGTAAAAGTGAGCCATAGAAAACTCGATCCAGTCAGGGTTATGGTGGCCGACCATACAAAAGGATGCTCGATGATTTGCAAAAAGTTACGACCTTTGCCAATGGTTGGGAGAGCCCACTGATCGAGACCGCATGCCACTTAGTCCCATCTTGCCTCTGGAACCATTTCATAAATGGGGCTTGGATTTCATGGGTCCATTGAAGCCCGCAGTGGCTCGCACAAGGAATTGCTACACTCTGGTAGCCATGGATTATTGTACCAAATGGTGGAAGCTTGGGCCTTGTGGGACCACACCGCAAAATCGGTCGCAAAGTATCTATACCATGATGTGTTCACTCGGTTCGGGTGTCCAATTGAGATTGTCAGTGACAGGGGGAGTCACTTTGTCAACAAAGTCATCAAGCGGATGAATGCTTTTTATATGGTGATTCACAAGAAGTCTTCTCCCTATTATCCGCAAGCGAATGGATTGGCAGAGTCTACAAATCATACCTTCAAGCAGATCATGTCGCTAGTGGTGAATGAGCACCGCACGGATTGGGATGACAAGTTACTGGCAGCATTATGGGCGTACCGCACATCATTCAAGGTGGCCACGGGATTGACTCCTTTTAAGTTGGTGCTTGGGCTAGAAGCAATCATGCCGATCGAGCATATTATTCTGAGTTTGAGGATTATGGTGGAGGATAGGCTTCTTCCGCATGACTCTATGGTATTTTGGTTGGATATTCTAGACCAATTGGATGATTTGCAGTTGGAGAGCTATTATCTCACATTGGAGGTTCAAGCACGGCACAAGTGGAGGGTGGATTTGGCTTCCAAGAAGAAATCTTTTGAGCACGGGCAACTGGTTCTTCTGTTCAACACTTGCCTTCGAAAAATGCCGAGGTTCAAGTTGAAATTCCAATGATCAGGTCCATTCTAGACTTTTCATGATTGTGGACCGACATCGTTCTATCTTGTGGATTTGCAAGGGCACGTACTTCCACATCCAATCAATGGATTTTGGCTTCGTCCATACCATCATGACGATAGTCCTCAATGCCCATTCCCCATCTCTAATGAGGCACAGATTTCCCGAGTTGAGGTGGAGGCGGCCGAGCTATTGCATGAGGACACATGGCAGAAGGGTGGATTTGGCTTCCAAGAAGAAATCTTTTGAGCGTGGGGAATTGGTTCTTTTGTTCAACACTCGCCTTTAAAAAAAAAAAGGGGTTCAAGTTGAAATTGCGATGGTCAGGTCCATTCTAGGTTTTTCATTATTGTGGACCGACATCATTTTATCTTGCGGATTTGCAATGGCACATACTTCCACATCTAGTTAATGGGTTTCGGCTTCGTCCATACCATCATGATGGCTGTCTTCAATGCCCATTTCCCATCTCTAATGAGGCACAGATTTCCTGTGTTGAGGTGGAGGCAGTAGAGCTATCGCATGAGGACATGTGGCAGAAGGGTTCGCGGCATCCATACCATCATGACAGTAGTCTTCTATGAGGTCTTAGCCTAGCCGCCATGCAATGCACTGTCGTTAGGGCGGGATATTAGCAATCTGAATTACAACTCTTGAGCAATTGTTTGCATGTACCAGTTGCTTGCTGCTTTCTCTTCATCGCACTTGTAGTTCTCGAGTGCATTTGCCTTTTAGCTCTCATGGGCATCCATTCTTATCTTTTTTCTTCTCCTTCGTTGCCATGGGAATGGCTCATGCTCAATTTCTTCCTCTTCTTTCGTTGATGTTTATTGATTCCCAGTTGATTGATGCTCACCTCCAGCTGCTACGGATTCAAAATTTCAGCAATATTGATTGGTAGAGGGTGGTTGTTCATCTATCAGCATCGGCGCTTTGCCAGCAGTTGGCGGTAGGATCTACTGTTCTTGGTGGATGAGCATCAGGAGCTGATAGTGTAATTGATTCATCATCGTCTCTTTTTGCCTATGGATGGAGGGATGATTGTACAACCAATGTGTACATCAATGGTGATGGAGGCAAAGTTTGGAGCTCCTACTAGGGGAAAATACAAGCTGAGTGGGTGCTCGGATGCTCAGATGAGGGACCTGTATTGCTGGATACTCGAGACCATCACTCCTCGGACTCGAGGGATGATAGCAGTTTGTAAGGAGAGGGCGGTGCTGCCATGGGCTTGAATCCTGGAGGAGCAGATTCATGTAGAGGCTTTACGGGTGGAAACACATGTACATAAGAAGCAGGTAGTGAATTCCAAGATTGGGCAGGTCCTGGAGATTTCATTTCCTATACATCTGGTCCCTAGAGTCTACAATGCCTCAACGGTGGACTATCTTGGTGCTCACTCTTACACCTGAGGGGCCTGCACAGGATGAAGGTGAGGGATCTACTGGCAGAGTGGCTATGAAACAACAAAGGAAGAAGCCTCGCCTTAGCTAGGGGGTGGTATCTCCCCTTGCCCCCTTGACTCATTTACATACAGGCGGTGTGAGAGGCATTTTTACCAGTGGGGTGGCGACGATGCAAATGGCTGTGTCTACACCTCTGGCATTACCAGTCGTGGCGGAGTGGGCGGTGGTGACTCCAGTGCCCACTGCAGTGGTGACTCCAAGAGGTACTCCAGTGATGGGAGGTTCCCTTATGCAGCAGTGGATGGAGCAGCTTCAGCAGAGTGCAACAACAATGACTGCAGTGACTCCTACAACATCAGCGACGATCTTTGATGCGACAAGGGTGTCAGCAACAGAAGTGTTAATGACAATCTCAGAGTCTACGAGTGTGTCTCCAGTGTCTTCTACTGGGTTCAATTTTTTGATGCAGTCTATGCATGTGCAGCTAAAGTTTTGTTCGCATTTGCTCGTGCAGATGGTGCGGGGTAGAGTGTGCGAGAGTGACCAATTTGGAGGCAGAAGTCATGCAATTGTGCATGGAAAATGAGTCTCTGCGAGGTTGCAAGAGCGGGTGCAGCAACTAGAGGACCGGATGACAGTCCTTGAAGCTAGAGTTCAAGTGGCAGAAGCACATTTGGAGGCCCTGCATCAGCTGCATGCGGAGTATGTGTCGAGCATTGAGCCAACGTACTACCAATGCACTGGCGGAGTATTTGTGGGCTTTTCTAGGAAATGTGAGTGTTAACATGGAGTAGATGGGCTAACTCCTGGAAGCTCATTAGGGTGATGTGCGAGCGGAATGGGATAGGTAGGTGGCAAGATGAAGTGCGGCTATTGTTCCACAGACCTATCGGGAGCTGGTTCCACACAAACGACAACCCAAGACGGATGGAGATGTAGGAGTTGGTGCAGGTTCTGGTCAACAATAGGGTCCATAGGTGCCGACTAGTTCTAGGCCAAAGGGGTCTAGTACTTCTTCTGGTGGTGGTGGTGCAGATAAGGAAAAAGGACTGGTTGCAGAGTCAATACAGATTGAGGTGGATTGGCAAGCCAAATATGAAGAGCTGGCAGAAGGCATTGTGGAAGCAGTTCTTCACAACAGCAAAAGAATAGATGTGCTGAAATGGTAGAGGCGGACTTTGTCTGTGGTTGGAATTATGCACCCATTCTTTCAGTATGTCACGACCTCCTCATCCGCCGAGAAGGAGGCAGGTGTATGATTGTGGTCCTTTATGTGGACGACCTTGTCATAACAGGGAACCATGAAGAGAAGATCTCGTAGACGCTCAATGAAGAGTGCAACATCAAGGCAGTGCATCTACATCAACTCACGGGTAGGCCCTATCCATGGTCATAGCAAGAAGAAAAAGGGATTTAAATGTTGTTTTTGTTAAAAAAAGAGTCATGATGAGGCCCATTGTTTTTTGAAAGACCCTTCACAAAGAAAGTATCATCATTGTGGTGAAATAGGTCATCTTGCAAAAGATTGTAAGAAGGCACGTGACGCAAGCAACTTGTAAGATCATCAAATGACTCCTATGATGGACTCCTCCAAGAGAAAGAGGAATATGCATCTTGTATAGCAGCATTTCCCTACTACATGCTATGTAATCTTGTATGCAATGCTCAACATGTAAGTTTAAAATGTCAGAAAGATGCATTTCCTAAACTTAGGATCTAGCTTCTTTCGAAGCTCTTTTGGCACATGTGCATATGCCTCACACCCAAATATATGCAAATGAGAGTAAGAGGGCTTCTTGCCACTCCATGCCTCTTCAGGAATACCACCATCCAAACTCTTACTAGGTGATCTATTGATCACATGCACTGTAGTCTTCATTGCCTCAGCCCAAAAACCACCAGAAAGACTTGCATTGGAAAGCATGCATTGCAACCTTTCTTGAATGGTACGGTTCATCTTTTCTACAACTGGATTTTGCTCTGGAGTACGAGGGGATGTGAGCTCCCTCTTAATCCCACGTGTATCACAGAAATGCTGAAAGTCATGAGAGAGATACTCTCCACCATTGTCAGTCTGTAGGCATTTAAGTGTTCTACCTGATTGATTCTCAACCAAGGCCAGCCATTTCTGAAATACCTGGAACACATCACTCTTCCGAGCTATAGCATAAGCCCACACCTTCCTAGTTGCATCATCAATGAATGTCACATAGTATAACTAACCTTACTCCTTTTTGCATGGATTTTGGTTTGGGAGAAATGGTACTATTGGAATTTTTTGTCCCAACTTTAAGGATTAACGTGAACATCATCTCAGTGAACAAGAGGTTGTATAGAAATGGTTACACTGACTTGTTGAGCTAGACAAGCTTTGGCTCCAGGCAGCTTGGATGCAACATGTGATTCAATGCCAAAAGTAAAGCTTGGCAAGATAGGCACATCATACTCAAGAATCTAAAGCAAGGAATGCTTGCCACTATTCTTGGGAGGTGCACTACTAAGAACCCTATCTATTACATGTTTCAAGGGGTATTTAAAAACCCCCTCAACTAAAACTTTTGCCCCAATAAAAGCACCCCTCTTTACTTATGAATCAAGTGATTTTTTCTAAAGTTGAATCCAAAAACCTTTTTTAAATTGTAATAATGTTAAATTTTCCAAAAAGCTGAATTAAAATACCTCTCCTTTTGAATGCACTCAAGGCTCTATTGGACAATGTGAAGCTAGATCCCATAAAAAATAATTTCAAACTCAGATGGAATGGGCCGTACAGGCTTATTAGTGTCTTTGATAATGGGACAATCCAATTGGTAGATCTCCAAGGCCACTTTATCCCAAACCCTTCAATGTCGTAGCCACGTAAAACCATACCAACAACACATGTGAGTTGGACAAACTTAGCATGCGCTTCTTGTAGTCAATTTCCCTACTTAACTCTTTAGCTTCATTAACCTACTTCAACTATACACGTGGCTCTCATCTAGCAAATAATCAACATTGTTGTTGCCAACAATGGGGTGAATTAACACATTTGAGGAAAGCTTTTTCTATTCTTGATTAGGTGTGGTGTAAATGAGATTGGGAAATAAATTGGGCATGAGTTTACCCAAAATGATCATATTATGTTGGTTTATGCATATAGAAATTGAAGGATGGTGGCCACATGGATATCAATTCTCATCCCTAGCTCTATGAACCAAATTATGGTAAGATTTTAAAAAATATTTCTATAGATTCTTGAACATCTTTCTTGCGAAGGATGGTGGCCACATGGATTTCAATTCTCATCCCTATAGCAATGATACAATTTTATGGTAAGATTTCAACCATAAACATTCTTCTAATAAATGAAATTCATCTAAATTTTTTCATTGGTATCAAGAGACTGTGCTGCCTACCATACATTTGTGAGGACACAACGGAAGCTGAGAGGGAGAGAGGGAGCTTGAGAGACAAGTTTTTGGTGGGTGCAGAACACCCCAATCTTCTATTTCATCCATATATATATATGTGTTTGAGTATTGTACATAACTGGGGTTGAGGTATAGTGGCCTTTAACCCCCACAACCTCCCACTTAAAGGCCAATGTGCCTTTCAGGGAGAACAATCAATGAGCATAATATCCAATGCCCATCAATACATGATAATACTCAAACCATTGACTAGGTAGACTCTTTGTCAGCATATCTATAGGGTTATCATCTGTATGAACCTTAACAAGCTCTATGCACTTGTCCTCAAGTACCTCCCTGTGATAAAATGGTACATGACCTCAATGTGTTTGGTCTTTGCATGAAAGACCGGATTCTGTGCTATAGCTGAATAGCACTCATGGAATAACTATGCAATGTCAGTACTCCTGTATGAATCCCCAAATCTCTCACTAGCCGATCAAGCCATATAGCCTCCTTTGCAACCCTCTGTGGCTGCAACATACTCAACCTCTGTGGTAGACAAAGTAATGCACTTCTGTGCATGAGAAATCCATGACACTGCACCACCTACAAAGGTGAACACATAACCAGAAGTGGATCTCCTGCTATCCACATGCCCTGCATAGTCAAAATCTATGTACCCAAATACACGCATCTCTCCTCTACCAAAGCTGATACACACCTCCTTGGCACCCTTCTATACCTCATGATGCACTTAACCGCCTCCCAATGCCTCTTTCCTGGATTAGCCATATACCGGCTAACAACTCCCACAACCTTCAATGCATCAAGCTCAAAAGTGTTCTTGCTAGCCAATAACATATCATCCACATAAAGTGCTAGGAGTATCAAGCTATTATCCTAAGCCCTTTTAGTATAGAGGCAATGATCAATCTCCCTTCTTCTGAAACCCTTGGACCGAATAAAAGCATCAAACTTGTGAAACCATTCTCTAGGAGCTTACTTAAGGCCATAGAGACTCTTTTTCAGCTTGCAAACCAAATGCTCTTTGCCCTTTTCTTCAAAGGCTTCTGGCTGTATCATGTAAATTTCCTCATGCAAATCCCCATGCAAGAAAGTTGTCTTGACATCCATCTGTATAAGCTCCATATCCTCTATTGCCACAAGTCCAAGTACACATCTAAGTGTGGTCATCTTCACAACCAGAGAGAATATCTCATCAAAGTCCACACCCTTCTCTTGCTTGAACCCTTTAGCAACCAAATGAGCCTTGTACTTAGGCACATCATCACCTGTGACCATCTTGTAGACCCATTTACATGGCAATGCTTTTTTTCCATGTGGCAAAGAAACCAAATCCCAAGTCTTATTCTTTATGAGTGAACCCATCTCTAATTGCATAGCATACTCCCACTTGCATTGATCCTCGCACATCATAGCCTCTCTGTAGCAAGAAGGCTCCCCACAATCAGTAAGCATCACATAGTCTACCCCTAGAACAAATCTCTCAGGCGGTCTAGACACTCTAGATGTTCTTCTCAAGTGCATTTCAGCTCGTTGTCCCGCCTATATATCAGCCACATTTGGCTCATCATTGCCACCAATAGATGATCCATCATCTGCCCTTGATTGTGTACTTGTGGGAGTACCTAGTGGCACCATTTCTTGCACATTCGGTGCATGGACAGCTTGTTGCTTATCAACATATGTGGGTGGATTCACATCCTGGAAAGTGATTCTCCTCATTTCCACATCCCTTATGAGTGTCTTATGCATCTTCTTCTCATTGAAAACCACATCATGGCATCATATGATTTTCTTTGCTTCTGGATCCCAGAGATGATAGCCCATCTCTCCACTTTCACCATAACCCAGAAATATGCATTTCTTAGACTTAGGATCAAGCTTCTTCTGAAGCTCTTTTGGCACATGTGCATATGCCTCACACCCAAATATACGCAAATGAGAGTAAGAGGGCTTCTTGCCACTCCATGCCTCTTTAGGAATACTGCCATCCAAACTCCTGCTAGGTGATCTATTGATCACATGCGCTGCAGTCTTCATTGCGTCAGCCCAAAAACCACCAGAAAGACTTGCATTGGACAACATACATTGCTGTTAGATATCAATGCTCCACTCTCATGTAACTACGCGGGAACCAACTAACTCTACTTGTAAGCCCCCCATATGAGGAGAAGGCATTTGAGTAGCTCGGTTATCCGATAGGTCTTGGTTTGGACACCAGATGGGGGCCATGTGTGGCCTGATGGCTGGACAGAGTTGGCACACTGCCAACTAGGCTACATGCAAGTGCGGGAAGGCATCCCATGATTGACTGCACAGAGGGTAGACGGAGCATTTCCCAGGCAGCCCACTCTGGGGTTACCACTCTGGGGTTATGGGGCCCGTTTTGGAGGCCCAAATAATCCCGGATGGCTCTGGGCACCGGTTCTATCGTGTGGTCGGTGGCCTATTTCGGGGTCGGCCGTTTTGGGCGGACTGGGTCGGTCACCCAATTGGGTCTAACCAACTACGATTGGTGGCTATATAAGAGCAAGCCCATGAAGCCCATTTGATCACTGGCTACAGCAACCCTGATTCCTTAGCATCCAGCCTTCGTCCTCTACTGTTCCCAACATGCCATCGAAGCTCCCCACACAGGAGCGCACAGCTGGGAGGCAGCACCATCTATTGTATCAGTTTTACAGTAATCAAATTTTTGATTCTCCATACTATCTATCTTTCTCTCTTGCATACGAGATCCTGTTATCTGTTGATCACAGATGCTATATTATTTTCTTACATGGTATCAGAGCTTGGGCTCTAGCAAGAAGATTTGGTAGTGTGTTTCTATTTGTGAGCAGATTGTGAGAGATGGCCCAGCTTGCAAGACTGCGAATCCCATCGTTCAGCGAAAGTGAAAAGTTGGACGGCACTAACTATGCACTCTGGAAGTTCAAGATGAAGACCATCATCCTAAGCGCGTACAAGCTTTGGGATACTGCTACTGGGGTGGACGTGAAGCCGGTTGCGAGATCGGATCCAGCCAATGCAGCACAACAGATAGTACCAAGTGTGGATGAGATTCTTGCATGGACAAGAAGAAATGTAGATGCACTGTGTTCTATTGTCTACAGTGTAAGTGACTCTGTCATGGTGTTAATTCAACATGTCACCACAACGGAGGAGGCATGGACGGTCTTGAAAAATCAGTATGAGGCCATGAATCAGACGTAGATTCAGAATCTGGAGACTCAACTCGTGAACGAGAAACTATCTGAGTTTCAAGCGGCGGAGAAGTTCATCACCAGGGTAAAGAATCTGCGCGATCAGATGACTGCGATTAGCATCACCATCACCAGCGAGAATCTAGCATGAAGGTGCATACGGATTCTCCCACCAAAGTACGACAATCTTGTTACAGTGCTGAATACGTAGAACAGAAATCCGCCCCTCAACTTTGAGGATTTTAGTGCAATGCTTCTAGAGGAGGAGATGCGTCAAAAGACAAGGACTAGAGAAGATTCGGCTTTCTACGCTCGATCAAAGAAAGGTAAGGGTAAGGACTCTGGTAACCCATCTTCTTCTGATGATAAAAAGAGAAAGAAGAAGATCAAGTGCTTCTATTACAACAAGGCAGGGCACAAGCAGAATGAGTGCCGAAAGAAGATTGCAGATGAGAAGAATGGAGTAAAGAAAGAGTCCAGCAATAGCACGCAAGCAGTACCAGTAGAGCTGTTCGTAGCAATTGAGGAGATTTGCATGGAGGCAATTCATGTACTTGTGGATGAACCTTGGATTATTGACAGTGGTGCATCATGCCACATGACCAGTTGGAAAGATTGGTATACCTCTCTACAGCCAGTAGGGAATGACATCTTGGTAGCAGTCGGCAATGATGCAAAATGTCCAGCAAAAGGAAAAGGTATGATTGCTCTCAAGTCAGATGTAGTTGTAAAATAGTTGTCCGATGTTCTTTATGTGCTAGATATCAAGAGGAACTTGTTGTCCATTTTTGTGATCACGGATCGGGACCTCAAAGTTCACTTTGATAAGAATGGCGCATAGATTTTGGATCTTCAAGGGAAGGTCGTTGGTAAAGGTACACGGCGCAAAAACATCTAGGAACTCTCAATTTTTAGTGCTCGAGCCAATGTAAAGAACACTAAGCTGTGGCATGAGAGGTTTGGTCATCTAAACCTTAGTTCTTTAAAGGAGATGCACAAAAGTGGAATGATTGCAAACCTACCAAAAATTACAGATTTTCCCGATGTATGTGAAGCTTGCATGATGGGAAAACAACATCGGTAGCCTTTCCTAAATAGGCCAGTAGGGCAAAGGATCCTTTAGAGCTCGTTCACACAGACCTCTGCAGAAAGATGGAGACAGAAGCTTTGGGTGGTTGGTTCCTACTACTTCATGATGCTGATCGACCACTACAGTAAAAGGATATGGATATACTTCTTGAAGACTAAAGATGAGGCTTTTAGTAAGTTCAAACAATGGCATGTAATGGTCGAGAAAGAATCGGGGAGGAAGGTGAAGAAGTTGAGATTAGACAGAGGTGGAGAGTTCACATCAAGTGAAGTCGAAAGTTACTGCAAAAGTCACGAGATCAAGAGGCAGAAACCCTTGCCACATACATCACAGCAAAATGGAGTAGCAGAATGCAAGATGCGCATCATCTACGAAATGGGCAGGAGTATGATGAAAGGGAAAGATTTTCCAAAGTCTTTTTGGGCTGAAGCATGTAACACGGCAGTTTACATTCTGAATCGTAGCTACACGAAGGATGTGAATGGGATGACTCCATTGTAGGCCTTTTTTGGTAAGAAACCTTCAGCTGCACATCTCAAAGTTTTTGGATGTGAGTGTTTTGTGCATGTCCCTGATGCTAACAGGACCAAATGGGATCCAAAGAGCCAAAAGTGTATTTTCTTGGGCTACAGTGAAGAGGTGGAGGGTTACCGTCTCTATAAGCCTGTTACCAAGAAGGTAATAGTAAGTCGCGATGTGGTCTTCTCATAACAGCCACATCAATTGGAGGAGGATGCTTCCTTCCCAGACAACCAGGACCAGGTTATCCATCCAGTACAACCACCAATAGCAGACCGAACTCCCCAACGGTACTTGGGAGGATTCAAGATAAAGAAGAGGAAGAAGAGCCTACAGAACCACAATGGCAACGACCATTCCCGAAGTGGGTAAAGTAGCTTTTGGATGGCAGAGAACCTCCAGCCATTGAGGAACCATCCAAACACCGCCGGTCCAAGAGATTAGAGGAGCAAAGAAGGGCGCAGGAACACTTGGTCAACTACGCTTTGATGACAGAGGTGATCTGTGCTGACGAACCCAAGTGTCTTGAAGAGGCACAGGGTGATGATAGGTGGATGGAGGCTATGCAGTCAGAGTATGGATCCATAATAAAGAACAACACTTGGGACCTTGTGGATCGACCACGAAAACGCAAGGTAATCGGTACCAAGTGGGTGTACAAGACCAAGTACAAGTCCGACAGCATGTTGGATAAGTACAAGGCTCAGCTCGTGGCAAAAGGATTCGCACGGATACATGGTTTTGATTATCAGGATACTTTTGCTCCCACAGCTCAACTAACCACAATTCGCAATGTTTTGGCTTTAGCTGCCTAGGGAAGTTGGCCCATGTTTCAAATGGATGTAAAATCTGCCTTTCTGAATGGAGATCTCAAGGAGGAGGTATACGTGGAACAACCACCAAGTTTTGAGATCCCTAGTTTAGAAGGTAAAGTCTGTAAACTGAAGAGAAGATCTCGTAGACAAAGCATTTGCTAGGAAGAGAGTTTGAAATGACACTAATGCATTTCTGTTTGGGGATTGAAGTTTGGCAAGAGCCAAAATAGATCTTCATCTCACAGCTGAAGTATGCTGCTGCAGAGATACTGAAGGAATTTGGCATGGCTGAGTGCAAGACAGTTGGCACCCCTATGGAGGTTGACGTGAAGCTCTCAAACGAGGATTCATCACCACTGGTGGATGAAGCGAAGTACAGAAGTCTTGTGGGCAGCTTGATTTACTTGTGCAACACACGGCCGGACATCAGCTTTGCGACTGGTATACTAAGTAGGTTTTCCAATAAGCCTTGGGAGAACCATTGCAGGGCAAGGATGTAGGTACTGAAATACATCAAAGGCACACTTGATTATGGCATCACCTATACCAAGGGCAACATCTTGATCGGATTCTATGACTCAGATTGGGCAGGAGACGTGGACAGCAGGAGATCAGTGACAGGTTACTGTTTCTCACTTGGATGTGGAGCTGTGTCAGGTTAGCAAGAAGTAACCCGCAGTTGCTCTTTCTTCTACCGAGGCTGAGTACAAATCAGCATGCTTTGCTTCTTGTGAGGCAGTATGGTTGAGGAGGATTTTAGGGGACATGGGTGTAGTGCAAAACAAGCCTACACAGTTATCATGTGACAATCATAGTTGCATGGCGATTGCAAATAACCCTGTGTTCCACGCTTGCACAAAACACATTGAGATTCAATATCACTTTGTACGTGAGCTCATCATGGATGGAGAGGTCGACTTGGTGTACTATCTGACTACAGAGAATGCTGCAGACATCTTCACGAAGGCTCTTGGAAGAGACTTGCTTGAGAGGCATCTTCATCGACTTGGCATTGGCCCGAAAAAGTAAGTTCACTTGCAGGTGGACATTGAGGGGGGGGTGTTAGATACCAATGCTCCACTCTCGTGTAACTACATGGGAACCAGCTAACTCTACTTGTAAGCCCCCCATATGAAGAGAAGGCATTTGAGTAGCTCAGTTATCTGGTAGGTCTTGGTTTGGACACCAGATGGGGGCCATGTGTGGCCTGATGGCTGGATGGAGTTGGTGGCACACTACCAACTAGGCTACATGCAAGTGTAGGAAGGCATCCCATGACTGACCACATAGAGGGTAGATGGAGCATTTCCTGGGGCAGCCCACTCTCGGGTTGCGAGGCCCGTTTGGAGCCCTAGATGATCCCGGATGGCTCTGGGCACCTGTTCTATCGTGTGGTCGGTGGCCTATTGCGGGACCGACCCCCAGTTGACCGTTTTGGCGGACTGGGTCGATCACCCAATTGGATCTAACCGACTACGAGTGGTGGCTATATAAGAGCAAGCCCATGAAGCCCATTTGATCACTGGCTACAACAACCCTGATTCCTTAGCATCCAACCTCTGTCCTCTACTATTTCCAGCATGCCATCTAAGCTCCTCACATAGAAGCGCACGGTTGGGAGGCAGCACAATCTATTGTATCAGTTTTATAGTAATCAAATTTTTGATTCTCCATACTGTCTATTTTTCTCTCTTGCATACGAGATCTTGTTATTTGTTGAGCACAGACGTATTATTTTCTTACAATTGCAACCTTTCCTGAATGGTGCAGTTCATATGTTCTGCAACTGGATTCTGCTCTAGAGTACAAGGGGATGTGAGCTCCCTCTTAATCCCACATGTATCACAGAAATGCTGAAAGTCATGAGAGATATACTCTCCACCATTATCAGTCCGTAGGCATTTAAGCGTTCTACCTAACTGATTTTTAGCCAAAGCCAACCGTTTTTTAAATACCTAGAACACATCACTCTTCTGAGCTATAGCATAAGCCCACACTTTCCTAGTTGCATCATCAATGAATGTCACATAATATTCAGCCCTGCCTAAAATGACCGTGCCTAATGACCGTGCCTAATGACCGTGTAGGCATGGAACCACATACATCTAAATGCACCAAATCAAGCCTTTCAAGCTCTTTCTTTCCCATTCTTTTATGGGCTGATTTAGTCTGCTTCCCATAGAGACTTCCCATAGAGACAGTGCTCACAAAATTCAAAATCAGAAAAACTCAAATGCGGTACATAACCCAAACGGCATAAGAGTTTCATTCCATTCTAGCTCATGTGCCCCAACCTGCAATGCCACAAAGTAGTTGGCTTCTCGATTATTGAAACAACATTATCAGACACCCCTAATACATGTAAGGGATACAAAGTCCCACACTTGGCACCCTTTGAGAGTGCTCTCAACGGAAGCAAGAATGGAAGAAGGAGTGAGAGAGACAGAGAGCCACACAAGTTTTGGTGGGTGCAGAACCACCCTAATCTTCTTTTTCATTCATTTATATATATGTTTGAGTATTGTACATAATTGGGGTTAAGGCACAGTGACCTTTAACCCCCACAACCTCCCACTTAAAGGACAATGTGCCTTTAAGGGAGAACAACCAGTGAGCATACTATCCAATGCCCATCAATACATGACAATACTCAAACCGCTGACTAGGTAGACTCTTCGTCAGCATATCTGCAGGGTTATCATCTGTATGAACCTTGACAAGCTCTATGCGCTTGTCCTCAAGTACCTCCCTGATGAAATGGTACCTGACCTCAATGTGTTTGGTCTTTGCATGAAAGACCGGATTCCGTGCTAGCTGAATAGCACTCATGGAATCACTATGCAATGTCGGTACACCTGTATGAATCCCCAAATCTCCCACTAGCCGATCAAGCCATATAGCCTCCTTGCAACCCTCTGTGGCTGCAACATACTCAGCCTCTGTGGTAGACAAAGCAATGCACTTCTGTGCACAAGACATCCACGACACTGCACCACCTGCAAAGGTGAACACATAACCGGAAGTGGATCTCCTACTATCCACATGCCCTGCATAGTCTGAATCTGTGTACCCAAGTACACGCATGTCTCGTTTACCAAAGCAAATGCACATCTCCTTGGTACCCTTCATGTACCTCATGATGCACTTAACTGCCTCCCAATGCCTCTTTCCTGGATTAGCCATATAGCGGCTAACAACTCCCACTGCAAATGCAATGTCTGGTCTAGTAGCTATCATAGCATACATAAGACTCCCAACTGCTGATGCATAAGGAACCTTGGCCATCATGGCCCTCTCCTCATCTGATTTGGGACTATCTGTATGACTCAGTTTCACATATGGAGGCAATGGAGTACTCACTGCCTTCCCCCCCTCCATATTGTAACGCTGCAATACTTTTGTAACATACTCTTTTTGTGAAAGCCAAAGGAGTTTCCTACTCCGATCACGTGTGATGCGCATACCAAGAATATGACCTGCAAGTCCCAAATCCTTCATATCAAAGGCCTCATGCAACTTGGCCTTTAATGCATCTAGCTCATAAGTATTCTTGCTAGCCAATAGCATATCATCCACATATAGTGCCAGGATTATCAGGCTACTATCCTTAGCCCTTTTAGTGTAGAGGCAGTGATCAATTTCACTCCTTCTGAAACCCTGGGACCGAATGAAAGCATCAAACTTCTGATACCATTCTCTAGGCGCTTGCTTAAGACCATAGAGACTCTTCTTCAGCTTGCAAACTAAATGCTCTTTGCCCTTTTCTTCAAAGCCTTCCGACTGCACCATGTAAATTTCCTCATGTAGATCCCCATGCAAGAAAGCTGTCTTGACATCCATTTGCATAAGCTCCATATCCTCTACTGCCACTAGTCCAAGCATGCATCTAAGTGTGGTCATCTTCACAACCGGAGAGAATATCTCATCAAAGTCCACACCCTTCTCTTGCTTGAACCCTTTAGCAACCAAACGGGCCTTGTATCTAGGCACATCATCACCTGTGACCTTCATTTTGTAGACCCATTTACATGGCAATGCTTTCTTTCCATGTGGCAAAGAAACCAAGTCCCAAGTCTTATTCTTCATAAGTGAACTCATCTCTGATTGCATAGCATACTCCCACTTGCATTGATCCTCATGCATCATAGCCTCTCTGTAGCAAGAAGGCTCCCCGCAATCAGTAAGCATCACATAGTTTACCCCTGGAACAAACCTATCAGGCGGTCTAGACACTCTAGATGATCTTCTCAATGGCATTTCATATTGCTGTCCCACTTGCATATCAGCCACATTTGGCTCATCATTTCCACCAATAGATGATCCATCATCTACCCTTGATTGTATACCTGTGGGAGTACTTGGTTGTACCATTTCTTGCACATTTGGTGCATGGACAGCTTGCTGTCTATCAACATATGCAGGTGGTTCACATCCTGGAAAGTGATTCTCCTCATTTCCACATCCCTCATGGGTGCCTTATGCATCTTCTTCTCATTGAAGACCACATCATGGCTGCGTATGATCTTCTTTGCTTCTGGATCCCAGAGATGATAGCCCATCTCTCCACTTTCACCATAACCTAGAAAGATGCATTTCCTAGACTTAGGATCTAGCTTCTTTCGAAGCTCTTTTGGCACATGTGCATATGCCTCACACCGAAATATACGCAAATGAGAGTAAGAGGGCTTCTTGCCACTCCATGCCTCTTTAGGAATACCACCATCCAAACTCTTACTAGGTGATCTATTGATCACATGCACTGCAGTCTTCATTGCCTCAGCCCAAAAACCACCAGAAAGACTTGCATTGGAAAGCATGCATTGCAACCTTTCTTGAATGGTACGATTCATCTTTTCTGCAACTGGATTTTGCTCTGGAGTATGAGGGGATGTGAGCTCCCTCTTAATCCCACGTGTATCACAGAAATGCTGAAAGTCATGAGAGAGATACTCTCCACCATTATCAGTCCGTAGGCATTTAAGCGTTCTACCTGACTGATTCTCAACCAAGGCCAGCCATTTCTGAAATACCTGGAACACATCACTCTTCCGAGCTATAGCATAAGCCCACACTTTCCTAGTTGCATCATCAATGAATGTCACATAGTATTCAGCCCTGCCTAATGACCGTGTAGGCATGGGACCACATACATCTGAATGCACCAAATCAAGCATTTCAAACTCTTTCTTTCCCCTTCTTTTATGGGCTGATTTAGTCTGCTTCCCATAGAGACAGTGCTCACAAAATTCAAAATCAGAGAAACTCAAATGTGGTACATAACCCAAACGGCATAAGAGTTTCATTCCATTCTGGCTCATGTGCCCCAACCTGCAATGCCACAAAGAAGTGCTTGGTTGCTCGGTTATTGCAACAACATGATCAAATACCCCTGATACATGTAAGGGATACAAAGTCCCACACTTGGCACCCCTGGCCAAAAGCATAGAGCCCTTCTGAATTTTCCAACTCTGAAAGCCAAAAGTGGTGTGAAAACCAGCATCATCTAGCTGACCCACTGAAATAAGACTCTTGGTCAGCTTAGGCACATGTCTCACATGTTTCAAAACAAATGCAGACCCATTTGCAAAAGAAAACTTTATGTCACCTGCTCCCACTATGTCACATGCATAGTCATTTCCAAGATGCACACAACCTGTCTTTCCACTATCATAAGTGGAGAACCATTCCCTATGGGGAGTAACATGGAATGAAGCACCAGAATCCAAAATCCAATCCTGGGAATATGCATCATCTGAAGTGGTAAGCAACTCTACAGATAAACTAGACATGAAGAGAACATCATTGTCACTATCACATGTGACTGCATTGATCTCCTCGATCTTCACTTTTCCTTTGTCCTTCCTTGGACTCTCTTCCTTTTGATTTGCACCCCAATTTGCATTCTTTTTCTTATCCTTTTGCTCTTTTTTCAGCTTGTAGCAATCCTTTTTCATATGGCCCTTCTTGCCACAATGGTAACACTCAATGTTCCGTGCCCTGGATTTGCTACGAGACTTCCCTCTTTCTTGGGACTTCCCCCTAAACTGTGATCTGCCCCTTTGCACATTTAAGGCTACATCCTGCTTGTTGCCATCCATAGACTTTCGTCTAATCTCCTCGGCCAACAAGCTACCCACAACATCATCAAATTTTAGTACTCCACCAGGTGCAGAGTTACTGACAGCTGTACGGAAGGTATCCCATGAGGATGGCAATGAACATAAGAGAAATATTGCCTTAGTCTCCGCATCAAAATTCATTTTCTGAGCCTGAAGCTGGCTGAAAATAATATTGAATTCATTCAAGTGAGAAGCAATGGAGACCCCTTCCTTCATCTGCAGCTCAAACAACCTCTTTATGAGGTAAACTTTATTAGAGGCAGTTTCCTTTTCATAAGTGGCACACAGTTTCTTCCACAAATCTTCCGTAGTCTGCTCATTTACTACTGTGAAATAAACTGACTCTGCAAGATGAAGTCTAATAGTAGACTTTGCTAATGCATCCAACTCATTCCAATCATCCTCAGACATATTTGCAGGCTTAGCTTCAATCCCTGCCAAGGGTTTAATCTGCTTCTTTTGAATAAGCACATCCCTTATCTGTTCTTTCCACAAAGAAAAGTTTGTCCCATCAAACTTTTTAATGCTGAAAAACTCCTTTTCAGGCATGGAAGAGGATGCCATGATGCAAATAAAGCAAAATCCCAAATGCTAGTGCCTGCAAGAGAGAATCACGCCAAATACCAGGTGCACCCAAATGTGTATGCCACAATAGAGTGAAATATCACCAAAATTCAAAGCTCAAAGCATCAAAAGATGCATCTGACTCATGTGCATATACTATGCATCCATATGAGCAAATCTGGCCCAAAAGAAAATGCCAATAAGTGCCAAATGACTCAAGCATAAAGACTGTCCACTGGCATATGCATCAATAATGTCTCATCCAAGAGAGCATAGCACTATCAGTGCATCACTTGCAATGTGTCAAAGCTGTCCCTCAGCTTAAAATAGCATCCATGTGCAAAGCGTCCATAAAAAATAGCATCCCACAAGGCAATTTGGGCCTATCAGCACATCCAACAAGGACCGCAATGCATCCAAATGGCCTATAAATCATCCACTGCAACCCAATGCATACCACGAATGAGCGCAACACTGCTCAAACTGCAACCAGAGTGATCTGCATAAGGTATGCTCAAGAAATCATAGTCCCACGGTAATGAGCGCTACTGAAAATAGAACCTGAGATGCTTCAAAACATGGGCGCCATTGCATAATCGGACTCAGCAAGAAAATCTGCAAATATCTCTCTTCTGCCAGAACTCCAAAATCCCAACCGATGAGTGAGAAATGGGAGTCAACACTTATCCACTGCCATGTGGCATAAATCTAAGGTTTCAAAACCTTAGTATGAAAAATGCATAACAGAGAGACGAAATCGAAAACACAGAGATTTATAACTCTGAAAATCCTCCACCGAATCACGCAAGAACTGATAGGTAGGGGTTTTTGGGCGTCCGGAACGCAATGGGACAGACGGTTTTGGAAACTGTGGTCTCAATCACTGGGTCCAACACACGGACTGAAAAACGTTTTTGGAAACAGAACTATCTGTAAACTCCACCGGAGTGCGAATGATGAGCAACATAGAAGTTTTAGGACCTCCTGAGTCCACCGGAACTGACAGATCTGCAAATCGTTGCTCCAAACTTGAGTTCCAACACCCGGGCAAAAAACGCAGGAATTGACACAGTGAGTCAGAAATCCAATGAAATGATCCCGGATTCAAGAATAAAGGTGTTTCCAGGCTCCTGAAGTAATGTGGACACCAAAAGCAAGCAATAGTTGCCTCTACAAGTCAATATGGAGTCTCTGTCATTGAACGGAACAGGGAAAAGCTCAAAAAACGACTTTTTCTTTGAAAGCTCTTAACAGGCTCTCAAAACCACTTCGTAAAGCCAAAGTGACTTTTCCAAAGGTTCCTCCAAGGCCTCTGCACACTCGGATGCAAGTAAAGTCACCCACAAAGCTTCCCACAAAGCTTCTCCTTCCTCCCACAGAGCTGCTGAGCTTCCAAGCATTCACGCACGCTCAGCTAGATCACCCGAGCTCTGATACCAGTTGAGAGTGCTCTCAACGGAAGCAAGAATGGAAGAAGGAGTGAGAGAGACAGAGAGCCACACAAGTTTTGGTGGGTGCAGAACCACCCTAATCTTCTTTTTCATTCATTTATATATATGTTTGAGTATTGTACATAATTGGGGTTAAGGCACAGTGACCTTTAACCCCCACACCCTTGGCCAAAACCATAGAGCCCTTCTGAATTTTCCAACTCTGAAAGCCAAAAGTGGTCTGAAAACTGGCATCATCTAGAGGAGATTGCTGCGGTGAGGAGGCACATCCATGGATTTCAAGATGAACTCTATCACCGACCCCCAGCACCCTGGTTATGGTCGAGAGCGACTGCCGAAATTCCTATGAAGAACCTCATCTAATGGTCGTGGTAGTGAATTCTGTGGTTGTTATCTTCCCAATAGGCATGCATGTGCACACGCTCGAATGGACCTCATGATCCCTTGACACCGACGATGCAACTGTAGTGGCACAACAATGATCCTGAGCATGGAGACAGCAGTCTACAAGACGAGTTCCTTGATGCAGAGCTAGCGGCGATTTTTTGGGTGGATCCAAAAAAGCCGAAGTCATCCCAGAAAGACCATGGTCATGGTATGATGAGATGCTCTCATTCCTATCTACTGGCATCATGCCCAAGTACATGAATCAAGATCAGCAAAAATGCTTGGCATTGCGGAGCCGATCCTTTGAAGTAGTCCTGGGACAGTGGTATTGACGACACCTGATTGAGGCGATGTTCCAGTGTGTTCCACCTCATGAGCAAGAAGTAGTGTTAATGGAAGCCCATTGTGGGGTTATGAGTGTCCATTTTGTGGGCGAAGTCACCACAAAGAAAGTTCTATAGGTAGGGTTATGGTGGCTAACCATACAGAAGGATACTCGATGGTTTGCAAAAAGTTGCGACCTTTACCAATAGTTGGGACAGCCCATTGATTGAGACCGCATGCCACTTAATCCCATCATGCCTCTAGAACCATTTCAGAAATGGGGCCTGGATTTCATGGGTCCATTCAAGCCCGTGGCGGCCCACACAAGGAATTGCAACACTCTGGTAGCCACGGATTATTGTACCAAATGGGTGAAAGCTTGGGTCTTGCGGGACAACACCGCAAAATTGGTCGCAAAGATTCTATATCGTGATGTGTTCACTTGGTTCGGGTGTCCAATTGAGATTGTCAGCGATAGGGGGACTCACTTTGTCAACAAAGTCATCAATCAACAAAGTCATCAAGCAGATGAATGCTCTTTATATGGTGATTCACAAGAAGTCTTTCCCCTATTATCCGCAAGCGAATGGATTGGTAGAGTCTACAAATCATACCTTCAATCGGATCATGTTGATAGTGGTGAATGAGAACTACACGGATTGGGATGAGAAGTTATTGGCAGCATTACGGGCGTATCGCACATCATTCAAGGTGGCCATGGGGTTGATTCCTAGCCAATTTTACAAAGCATTCAATGACGATATATAATATTTATTTCTTGCCAAATACAAACATCTAGAGCTTTCTTATGTGAAAGATTGGAAACTTGTTTAAACAATGTATAGCTAAGACTTAGTAATTTCTTCCATGTCTTTATTGTTAGAGAAGGAGTAGAGAAGAGAAAACTAAAACACTATGCTTTTGGCCACATTCACGATTGGTCTTGCCACTTTTTCCATGTCTTGATTGTTAGAGAGGCAAAAGATGGAAATAGCATTCTTCTTTGTCACATTTATAGAAGACCTTTCCACTTTTTTTCTTCCATGAAAACCCTTACTAAGTCATATCAAACCACATGGTATTAAAACCATAGAGGCTACATTCATACAGCATCTTGTTGTACCCGATGCCAAAATAGCATTTTCAAACTTACTTTATGGCATATATATAAACAAAAGTACCTAGACAGTTGTAAATCATCCACTTCTGTGATTCAAGGTCTTACAAAAAAATAATTTAAAAAATCCATCAAGACAAATCAAACTAAACTCAGCGCATAGTAATAATCATAATAAAGCTTTTATCATATTAGAAAGATTACAAAGAAGCCCCTACCAAGTGTGTTTAATGCCCCTTTACAAAGTCATTGAATACATTCCAATCATTCTCATCTAAAGTATACTTATTGCTATTACACTCATAGGTGAGGTTTCCCAATGCAATTACGCTCTCAATATTTATCATGTTAAGGTCTGTAAGGTCATATGTGAATCATCTTGAACCTTTTGCCTTTTGATACCACCCAAGCTGGACTTCTACTCCAAAAGGTCTATCTGAAAGGTTGAACCCTCTTTTGTATTCCACATACCCCCCACCAACCTTTCTCCTCATTTTTTGAACTCATCCAAGGTAACATATAGCTTGTGTTTTCTTTTTTGCAAAGATCTTGGATTGCATTTCCTTTTGCTTTTCCTTGTTTTGTGTTCTTCGTGAAAGAATATGGCACAATCAAAACCTATTCCAAATAGGTTTTCATTTGATATAGCAAGAGGTATATCTTCCTTAGAGTAGTATACTCCTTGGCGAACCCTTGTGAGTCTATCTTTAGAGAGTGTGGGATTTACATTAAGTTGGCTTACCAATGTGGACTTGAAGAGAGTTTTACCATCAATGGTAACAACTGGGCTCACTGCTTCTTGTTCATCTAGGAGAGAATCCACCACATGTTTGATTCCACCACATGTGTGTGCATGACCTCCAAAATTTAGATTGCCAATTTGTGCATGACTGGTGAGTTTAAATTTAATCATTATAATAAAAATTTGTACGCATGACTCATGGGTTTGAGTTTAACTATAATAAACACAAACTCTTCCCAAATTAATACACAATTCTAATACACCAAATACTTTATTAAATTCAAATACAGTAAACACATATACTAGTATTCAAAATGCAAGAAGTTACATCACGAAGATAAAAATTTGAGAATTTTTATAATACTTTATTAAATTCAAATAGTATAGATGCATATACTAGTATTCAAAATGCATTGAAAGAGTAACATTATAGTCTATAAACATAATTGTCCAAGAGTAGCTTTATAATAAAATCGAATTAATAAAACTGAGGCATCATCTCAACTGCAGGCCGCAAACAGGCATGGGGTTGAGTGTTAAATCTTGCTAGTCGATTATTCATCTCGGCCAATGTCATTCTATTTTGTTTTTCTACAAACATATAGATAGTTGCATTGAAATAAATCTACTACAACTTGCCACTCCATGCTGACTGTTTTGTGTAATCCTCTTTAAAGTAGTATTCCTTACACTCCTTATAAAAATTAATAACCTCTTTAATCATGTATCCCATGGCAAACACATCTGATTCTTTACTGTAAGCATTGGTGTTCTCAGGGTCGATTATTTCTGGAGCTTGCCAAGGCCGAAGTTGATTTTATCTTATTGTTGTACTCTTCTTGATCTTATAAGTCACATCATCCATATCTGAAGTACGCTTCACAAAATTAACAGCTTCTCTTGATTCACTGTATCGAAATAGCAATCCCCAATCAATGATGCCAACCTGTGGACTATGTGTGGCCCGCTCGCTTTTTCTCGCTCGCTCTATTGACTACCTCAGCTAGCAAGTGCTTCGAATACCAATCTTCTCTCCTCATTATATGGAAAAGACATTTCCTAGCCTTCCATAAAGGAGGCATGATACAAGCTAAAGGCAAGAAGCCTACCATGTAGGAGGCACAATATATTTAGAGGTTAGTGAAAAAACTTCCTAGCCTACCATAAAGGGGGCATTATAAATAATATAATTTTAATAAAAAAAGATCCTTTGCTGAATTTCCTAGCCTTCCATAGAGGAGGCATGATACAAGAAAGGGGGAAAAAGCCTACCATGTAGGAGGCACAATAAATTAAAGGTTAAGTGAAATAAATTTCTAGCCAACCATAAAGAAGTCATTATCGATAAAGTAATTGCTAAGCCTTCCATAGAGGAGGCAAAATAAATGTTGGAAACAACTTAGAGAAAATGATCACAGATTAGAATTTCATTACATGGGTGTCCATTGCATGTTCTTTGACAAGAAAAAATAAAGATACTCAAGGAAAATTTTCAAAAAATAAGAGCTCTAACAAAGGTGCTTCCCAATCAGAGATCATCAACTTGTTTCTTGGCTTTTCTTGCCAAATATGGTCGAAGCCTATATTTAGCTTCTTCCTCACGGGCTTTCTACATTTTATGATTGACAAAAGCTATATAACTAAGCTTTCTATTAGCATTAATTCTAGCAGTTTTTTTGTCCACAGGGGTTTTCATGCTCGATTCTTCCTGTAAGGCAAGAAATAATTTAGTGAACAGAAAAAGTCTTATAAGAGTATTAGTTGGCAAAAAATTAGAGATTAATTATATAATAAGTGGTGGGAAGTGTATAGAGAAGCAAGACTAACAAGGATTGAATTACTAAGAAACGACACCAGGATATAGCTATTAGAAATTTATAACCTATAATTACTTATGTCCATGAAAAGAGAAAGAGCGAGACACTCATAAAAAGAAATGCCCATGTGATCAACAAGACAGGGACAATGAACCAAGGAAGGTGAGAGTGTAATGATCAATAACAATGACTTTAGCAAACGTCGTATGGAGGGAGCAAAGAGTGACATAATCAAAGAGAAGGGCATTCCTACTAACTATGTAAACGGTTCACGGTTATTTAAGGAAAGCAACAACGTTACAGGAAAAGGGACAACCTAACAGATTTCCCTACGAGAACTTAAGTGGTAAGAAGAAGGAAAATCACAAGATAGTGGGTAAGGATAGTAAATGCTTGTAAAAGAGCTTTGCTTGCAAAGCGACATGGTTTAGCAGCATGATTCTCATGCACGTAAGGGAATAGCTAGAACAAGTGGGATTAGATAGAACAACAGGGAGGCAGCGACCAATGCTATAGTGAGGCCACAAGCCACAACCACCATCAACGCAGTAATAACTAGCTAACTACCAAGTCTTCTATACTACTGTTACAACCTCTATACCGACGACGAGATCTCTACAACTTAGATGAAGATTCTAAACCTTAGTAACAGCAGTAGCTAGCTAACCATTAAATCGACAACACAACAATTAAGACCACTACAACTTCGATGATAACAAGGTAAAAGCAGGTAAGTAAAACTCTAAGCTAAGGGTACGAGCAAACGAAGCGCACAGAGCTATCGGGAGGAATGTAGACAGCATCCAAGCAAACCGCCATGCAATAAAAAGTTATAATAACACCAAATAAGAGACGGGATGCAAACCGAAGGCTGTTATGTATCAAATTAGCCCTGAGAAGATATGCCTAAGACTAATGATACTCAAGTCTCAAAGCAAAGAGGTAGCAAGAGACCCAGCATGTTCATGCAAAAGCTGCCAAGTACCTGGGAAGACGCCATCACGTAGAGAAAGGTTGGACTAAGGTACTGCATAGAAGAGGAGCCGCAAGTGGAAAGGTAAGGGATAGAGAGGAAGTTTTGGACAAAAGGGGGATAGAATAGAGGCAATGCTTGGGAAGAACGGTGTTTCAAAGAGGTGGCAGCATATGTCGCAGAGCAGAGGCGAAGATAGGCAACATATGTAGTGGGGGTTTTAGTCCAAGTATGTATTTTAGCTATCCATATAATAAAGGCACCATTAGTAGGTCACCAACCTTATCACATACATGACTAGGGAAAGTATAGCCACTTAAACTCCTATGGTTACATATTATGAGTAAATTGTAAAATAGGGCAAATTCACAGTTATAATGAAGAACCCCTTTAATCTTCTAAAAATTGCACGATAGACGTATTGTTATATTAGGAAAAAGTATGCCATATATTTAACAATAATTGTGTGTAAGCGTAGAGTCCTTGGGATAAATATCATTATTAAAATTACATGCTTAGATAAATTCATGTAATTCCAAGAATTGACCAGGTTTCGAATGTATAGAATTGAGGTTGATCAATAAAAGGAACAATAAAAAAAGGGGGGTTTATTGAAAGAAGCTATCATTTACATCGATATTTGAATACTCTCTGAATACTATACCATCTTCCGTACCAAGAAATATAGCCACCATATCCCTATGTAAGCTACATCCAACCAACATAAAATGTTAATAGAATGTGTATTATATGAGGGTCATGAAACACATAAAAATCATGTCAGGGTGTATAACATTACGTACGCTTGTGAATCATCAAGTATACAAAATGTGTGTGTGTGTGTGAACGTGTATGATTATACTTTACAAGTGTGTATATGTGTGTGGCTGTGTCTTGGGGTGTGTGTGAGTAAATGTGTGAATGCATATGTGTATGTGTACATAGCTAGTGCGCACGTGCATGTGTGTGTGTCACGAAGGTTAGGTTGGCCTTCCAAAGGGTCAATGATGCAAATGGTAGTCTCAATTCTAATAAATGCACCATTGGAGCCACTCAAGGGAGGTTACTGGGACATATTATCTCATTCGAGGGCGTCAAGCCTGGCCCCAAGAAGGTAGAAGCCATCCTCAAGCTCTCCCCGCTAACAACCAAACATCAGGTACGCTCATTTGTCAATCTAGCAGGATACTATCACCGTTTCATTGATCAATATGCTACTTTGACATGACACATGACTATGCTACTAAAAGATGGGGTTGATTTCTCTTGGGATGAGGATTGTGATCATGGGTTTGCACAAATCAAGAATGCTCTCACTTTAGAACCCATTCTACACAATCCTGATTGGTCAAAGACTTTCTATATCAATCCTGGGTTTGGTGAGCACACTCTGGTGGGTATTCTTCTCTAGCAAGGGGAGGATCGGTTCATGTATCTTGTTCGATTTGCTTCTCGACAATTGCTCGAAACTGAATGATGATACTCTGAGGCTGACAAGCATGCCTTGTCTTTGGTATTTTGCATTGAGAAATTTAAGCATTATGTGGCTGGAAAGTCCTTCATTATAATCTCTAGCAATGGTCTTGCAAAGCAAGCTCTTCAATCACCAAATCCCTTGGGCCGGTTGGCCAAATGGATGGCAGTTCTACAAGAATATGATTTTTCTTTCAAAATTGCAAAGGGGGGTTGTTCCAACTTGAAAAGTGCTTTGATTGATTTAGAGGAGTGCCTGTGCTTTGATTTATTTAGAGGAGTGCCTCGATCTAACCCTTGTAGTGGCCATACAAGTTGGGGATCCATGGTATGGTGGTATCTATAGGTTTTTGACTGCTTTGTCCTTTCCTTTGAAAAGTACTAGCTATGAGAGAAAGAAGATCCGAAGAGATAGTAGGCGCTACACTCTCTTTGATGGGGTCTTGTATCGTCAAGGCATGGATGGGTTACTAAGATGGGCCATTGATGCAGATGAAGTGCCTAAGGTATTGAAGCATTATCATGATGGATTTTGTGGAGGCCACTATGCCAGTGACTATACAGCTAAGAAGATTTTATATGCTGGATACTATTGGCTGACCTTGTTCAAGGATGTCACTTTGTATTGCAAAACCTGTGAACCATGCAATTCTTTGGTAGGAAGAATTTGAATCCTGTGCAACATCACCCAGTGATGTCCAGTTTCAGAAGTGGGGAATAGATTTTGTCGCGGGCCCTTGCCCATGACTGCCTGCAAAAAGAAGTATCTTTTGGTAGCCACTCAGTATGTCACTAAGTGGGCTGAAGCTATCGCCCTCCCCACTGCAAATGGTAAGGTAGTTTCAAATTTCATATTTGAACGTATCTGCACAAGGTTTTGGACACCCATGGAAATAGTATCTGATAATGGGAGTCCATTCTTAAATGAAGCAGTGGAGTTGCTCATGGATCGCATGGGTATTGATCATCGCACTTCTAGCATCTATTATCCAGCATCCATCGGTCAAACGGAGCGGACCAATGGCCTTTGTAAAACCATGGGAAAAATGGCCACAGGAAACAGGAGCCAGTGGGATCAGAAGGTCACTGAAGCCGTGTGGGCTTACAACATCAGCCATAAAATGTCTACAGGTCACACTCCTTTTGAGTTGGTGTATAGTACTGAGGCAGTGTTACCACTAGAGATAGAGATTCCGGTGGCACAAGAACAGAGGATGACAAAAGATGAACATGTAGAGGCCAGATTGGTACAACTTGAGAAGTTAGATGAAACCCGATGCCTTGCACTACACCAAACATAGTAATAAAATATGGAGTGCATAGGGCCCAGGGTTGAGGTGGCAGGGCATGACCATGTGCCACCCTTCCACGTAAGAGGATCCATAAGGTGTGTTGTACATAATCCATGGTAGTAATATTATAAAATGTTAAGGTGGCATGGCTCCTCCATGTGCCACCCCTCCACCTAGGTGGTCCCATGCCTCCATTTAGTGAGATATGGCCCGAAGTCCATGGGAGAAGTAATATAAAATAGGTGGAGATGGATGTTATATTGGGTTATTCCCTCCATGTAGGATAGGCCCATGTGGGGGAGGTATACAAGGTCCAAGAGTGCAAGTTAAATAATGGGGAAAGTAGGATGAGGTGGCAAGATTCCTTGTGCCAACCCTCCACTTGTCCTCCTAGATGTTTGAACGTATTACAAAATTGGGAAGAGACCAAGGGAGTATCATAGAGTTGGGAAATGGGAGTTGATATATGTGGAAAAATGTGGCCAAGCGTTATCACACAAATTGAGAGTGCGTAATCGCCTAGCCCACATGGGAGACTCTTTCACACACACCATGCATGTGGGAGGATGCATTTATTGGGAGAGACCCTCTCTCTTGGCTATAATAGGAGGGGGCTATTCCTTGATGGGACACGCTCATTCTTGTAAAGCCACCTAGCTAGTACTTTGATATTTCCCCCTCATCCTTCCTTTCAAATAAAGCATGACCCTCTTCCCTTGATGTCTCCATCTCTACATTCCTCCTCCACCCATGTACATACTCCTCTTTCCCCTCTCCCTCTCCCCTTGTGCCATAGTCTCCCTCTTCTTTCCCTCCCCTCTTAATCCCTTTTCCCCACCCATGTTACCGCTCCTCCCCTCACATTCCCTATTCCTCTATGGCCCTCGAGCGTCACCATACCTATCCTCTAGCCTCTTGTCTTGATTTCTTTTCTGGCTAATAGTGCCCATGCAACGGGTTGCATTTCTACAAGCACGATCACTCCCCTCATTCATAGGGACATCATGTACATCTACGGCTTGAAAGAATAGGGACTCGAGAATGCATCGAAATCCCTTCATGATAGTCACCACTTGCTGAGTTGATATTCCCCTCTAACAAGCGGTTCGAATTTCACCTACATGGCTAACCCTAAGCCCCAAGTTTTGGATGGCTAACCCTAAACCTTAACCTAAATTACTAAGAAATATGTAAGTGTGGACCCTAAAACCTGAGGATTACCAAAAGGCGAGCCGTGGGAAGTGATCCAAGTAGTAAAAGTGAGCCAAGAATACCCGATCCAGTCAGGGTTATGGTGGCCGACCATACAAAAGGATGCTCGATGGTTTGCAAAAAGTTTTGACCTTTGCCAATGGTTGGGACAGCCCACTGATGGAGATCCCATGCCACTTAATCCCATCTTGCCTCCAGAACCATTTCAAAAATGGGGCTTGGATTTCATGGGTCCATTGAAGCCCACAGTGGCCCGCACAAGGAATTGCTACACTCTGGTAGCCATGGATTATTGTACCAAATGGGTGGAAGCTTGGGCCTTGTGGGACAACATCGCAAAATCAGTCACAAAGTATCTATACCATGATATGTTCACTCGGTTCGGGTGTCCAATTGAGATTGTCAGCGACAGGGGACTCACTTTGTCAACAAAGTCATCAAGCAGATGAATGATTTTTATATGGTGATTCACAAGAAGTATTCCCCCTATTATCCGCAAGCGAATGGATTGGCAGAGTCTACAAATCATACCTTCAAGTGGACCATGTCGCTAGTGGTGAATGAGCACCGCACGGATTGGGATGAGAAGTTACTGGCAGCATTATGGGCATACCGCACATCATTCAAGCTGGCCACGGGGTTGACTCCTTTTAAGTTGGCGTTTGGGCTGGAAGCAATCACGCCGATCGAGCATATTGTTTTGAGTCTAAGGATTATGGTGGAGGATAGGCTTCTTCTACATGACTCTATGGTATTCCGGTTGGATATTCTAGACCAATTGGATGATTTGCAGCTAGAGAGCTATTATCTCACATTGGAGGTTCAAGCACGGCACAAGCGGAGGTTGGATTTGGCTTCCAAGAAGAAATATTTTGAGCACAGGCAACTGGTTCTTCCGTTCAACATTTGCCTTGGAAAAATGCCGAGGTTCAAGTTGAAATTGCGATGGCTAGATCCATTCTAGGCTTTTCATGATTGTGGACCGACATCGTTTTATCTTGTGGATTTGCAAAGGCACATACTTCCACATCCAATCAATGGGTTTTGCCTTCGTCCATACCATCATGACGATAGTCTTCAATGCCCATTCCCCATCTCTAATGAGGCGCAGATTTCTCGGGTTGAGGTGGAGGCGGCCGAGCTATTGCATGAGGACACATGGCAGAAGGGTGGATTTGGCTTCCAAGAAGAAATATTTTGAGCGCAGGCAATTGGTTCTTTTGTTCAACACTCACCTTTTAAAAAAAAAAGGGGTTGAAGTTGAAATTGCGATGGTTAGGTCCATTCTGGGTTTTTCATGATTGTGGACCGACATCATTTTATCTTGCGGATTTGCAATGGCACATACTTCCACATCCAGTTAATGGGTTTCGGCTTCGTCCATACCATCATGATGGCATTCTTCAATGCCCATTTCCCATCTCTAATGAGGTGCAGATTTCTTGGGTTGAGGTGGAGGCAGTAGAGCTATCGCATGAGGACATGTGGCAGAAGGGTTCGCGGCATCCATACCATCATGACAGTAGTCTTCTACGAGGTCTTAGCCTAGCCGCCATGCAATGCACTATCGTTAGGGCAGGATTAGCAATTTGAATTACAACTCTTGAGCAATTGTTTGCATGTACCAGTTGCTTGATGCTTTCTCTTCATCGCACTTCTAGTTCTCTTGAGTGCATTTGCCTTTTAGCTCTCATCAGCGTCCATTCTTATCTTTTTTCTTCTCCTTCGTCTCACCATGGGAATGGCTCATGCTCAATTTCTTCCTCTTCTTCCGTTGGTGTATATTGATTCCCAGTCGATTGATGCTCACCTCCAGCTGCTACGAATTCAAAATTTTAGCAATATTTATTGGTAGAGGGTGGTTGTTCATCTATCAGCATCAGTGCTTTGCCAGCAGTTGGCGGTAGGATCGACTGAGCATCGGGAGTTGATAGTGTAATTGATTCATCATCGTCTCTTTTTGCCTATGAATGGAGGGATGGTTGCACAACCAATGTGTACATTGACAGTGATGGAGGCAAAGTTTGGAGCTCCTACTAGGGGCAAATACAAGCTGAGTGGGTGCTTGGATGCTCAGATGAGGGACCTGTATTGCTGGATACTCGAGACCATCAAGGGATGATAGCGGTTTCTAAGGAGAGGGCAGTGCTACCATGGGCTTGAATCCTAGAGGAGCAGATTCATGCAGAGGCTTTATGGGTGGAAACACATGTACATAAGAAGCAGGTAGTGAATTCCAAGATTGGGCAGGTCGAAGAGATTTTGTTTCCCATACATCTGGTCCCTGGAGTCTACAACAATGCCTCAATGGTGGACTACCTTGGTGCTCACTCTTGCACCTGAGGGGCTTGCACAGGATGAAAAGCTTAGGGATCTACTGGTGGAGTGGCTATGAAACAACGAAGGAAGAAGCCTCGCCTTAGCCAGGGGGTGGTATCTCCCCTTGCCCCCTTGACTCCTTCACATACAGGTGGTGTGGGAGGCATTTTTACCAGTGGGGTGGCGATGATGCAAATTGATGTGTCTACACCTCTGGCATTACCAGTCGTGGCGGAGTGGGTGATGGTGACTCTAGTGCCCACTGCAGTGGTGATTACAAGAGGTACTTCAGTGATGGGAGGTTCCCTTATGCAACGCTGGATGGAGCAGCTTTAGCAGAGTGCAGCAACAATGACTATAGTGACTCCTACAACAGCAGCGACAGCCTTTGATGCGGCAAGGGTGTCGGCAACAGAAGTGTTAATGATGATCTTGGAGTCTACGAGTGTGTCTCCAGTGTCTTCTACCGAGTTCAATTTTTAGACGCAGCCTATGCATGTGCAGCTGTAGTTTTGTTCGCATTTGCTCATGCGGATAGCTTCACAAATTGGTGCGGGGGAGTGTGCGAGAGTGACCAATTTGGAGGCAGAAGTCACGCAATTGCGCATGGAAAATGAGTCTCTACGAGGTTAGCAAGAGCAGGTGTGGTAACTAGAGGACCGGATGACAATCCTTGAAGCTAGAGTTCAAGTGGTGGAAGCACATTTGGAGGCCCTACATCAGCTGCATGTGGAGTATCTGTGGAGCATTGAGCATGAGTTGCTATGCCAATGTACTACCGATGTGCTGGCAGAGTATGTGTGGGCTTTTCTAGGGAATGTGAGTGTTAATATGGAGTAGATGGGCTCGCTCCTGGAAGCTCGTTAGGGTGATGTGCAAGCGGAATGGGATAGGTAGGTGGCAAGATGAAGTGTAGCTATTGTTCCACAGACCTGTCGGAAGCTGGTTCCACACAAACGACAACCCAGGATGGATGGAGATGCAGGAGCTGGTGCGGGTTCTGGTCAGCAATAGGGTCCATAGGTGCCGGCTAGTTTTGGACCAAAGGGGTCTAGTACTTCTTCTGGTGGTGGTGGTGCAGATAAGGAAAAAGGACTGGTTGCGGAGTCAATACAGATTGAGGAGGATTGGCAAGCCAAATATGAAGAGCTGGCAAAAGGCATTGTGGAAGCAGTTCTTCACAACAGCAAAAGAATAGATGTGCTGAAATGGCAGAGGCGTTCACTTTGTCTATGGTTGGAATTGTGCGCCCATTCTTTTAGTATGTCGTGACCTCCTCATCCTCCTTGGTGGAAAGAGGCGGATAGGTTTTTGGGGAGGTATTATAATAAGCACACACCTTTTCCTAGGTTGCCGGATCCCCTTCCTATGAGGTGATGGTGATTCAAAGACCTACGATGGCACAAGAACTATGGTAGCAACAACAATTACTACTAGGTGCATGGATAGACGAAGTATTGCCCATGGAGCAGTGGCGATGGTTGATGGTTGATGGATCAAGATCAGGATTGAAGATTGAAAATGTTCATGTGGAAGAGGCAGTTAGCGATGATGACGACGATGACTACGACTGCTGGTTCGAGTGAGTGATGATGCAGTTGCAAACAGAGTTACCTGAGAGTAGTGATGTAGGACTGAGCAAGGTGGGTGGGATTGTTGCACCTGTTCAATACATTTCTAGTTTAGATGAAGAGTAGAACTACGATGATGGTTGCGGAAGGGCCTCATAAAACAAAGTATCAGTGTGCAGCTAAGCGCATACATCACTATAATGGTTGCTTTTGAACAGGCAACATCGTTCAAGATGTCCGAAATGTGGGGATGCTTTTTAACAGGAAGGAGAAATAAAAAAAGGACGTTCAGACGGGCATTGCGATTATAGAGAATGGATGTTTTTCTGAATGTTTTTCGGAATGAGATGCTTTGTAAATTATTGTGTACTGAGTGAAGGGTGACATTTAACTTACCGCACCTGGTTCTCTGTCGAGGCTATGCCTAAAATGATTGTTGCACATACACTTTGCACCATGTAAAGCATTTGACTTTAGTCCATGGATGTGCATGTGTGGTTTGTCCAGTCCAGCCATGTGTTATTGCATAACCATGCGAGTTAGCACCGGTGACCTAGAGTGGTGTGTGAGGGTAGGTAAGCCGCCGCAAGGGTTGAAGGTTCGGATCTCCAAGTGGTTGTGGTCTTCAATGGCTGCTTCTCTAACCGTCAGATGGTTCTGTATGCATGCTATTACTAGCATTATGAGGTCATTGTGTACAAAGATGTTGTGCCAACTATTGCTCTGGAATACAGCATTCTTGTGGATGTTATGCAAATCATTTGTCTATTGTTTCCCGTAGCTTTTATGTGTATTTATGATGCTACAGAAATATAGGATTGAAATGCTCAAGGGAGAGGAAGATGGTGGAAGCTCACTCAATATCAAGAAGCTCTTAAGAACTCAAAAGTGGGAGATAAGAGAGACATGATACCAAGAGGTATCGAGCTTCTAGATTGGATTTGATTCCACACTCACAAATTCCAAATATGTGTGTTCTTGTACAAATATTAGGATTAGGGTCCTCATCCCCAACTTGCATCCCATTGGCTTGCTAACCCGACTTACCCATGCACTTTCTTGCTTCTACTAGGAAGGGATTTCCAATGTTACAATGTAGAGAAAGCAAGGGGAAAAGAAGAGAAGACAAATGAGCTCAGAATCATCTCTGCATCATCCTTCATCCTGTGCAATGAAGAAGACGACTCTATAGGTTTTTATTCCATTGCATTTTCCCCAAAGATTTCTCTCTAAGGTTTAAGGGTGGTAGCTCTAGTGCTAACAAGTGGAAAGTTAAAATTTGGCCCCCTCTTACCATTCACTCCTAAGGTACTTATTTTAGGCCAACTATAAAGTTGACAGATCTTTTTCTTAGCCTTGGAAATTGTTTTGAGGAGTTGTCTTCTGAGCTATTTATTGCATGTTGTTGCCTTCATTTTTCTTGCATAAGCAATTATAAGATGGTGTTTCTTTTTCAAAAAAATGGCAACAAAGGAAATTTCCTTTGGGCATATTAAATTGTTTGATGGCAAAGGATTCATACTTGGCAAACCCAAGTAAAATATCTCGTAATGTATAAAGGTTTATGGCCCTACATCCAAGTCATGAAGCATATTGAAATCATTATGGATGATGATGATATTGAAGAACAAGCATTGTCCATCATTGCACTTAACCTCCATCCAAAACTCATTCATCTCATGGTGGGAGCCATGTCATCAAAGATATCTTGGAATGAGTTGGATCAACTCTATGGAGCAAGTGGCGAGCACTCCGGTATTGCACTCAAAGTCAAATTGTGTGGTTTAGGATTCTTTGAAATGGAAAACTAGGTGACTTTATTAGTGAAATCCATAGTATCACAATGCAATTGGCCACTATTAATGCTAAGGTGGAAGATGAGGATGTTATTGTAGTGTTATGGAAGAGCATGCCCGAGCCATATGAGAACCTCACAACCTTAAAGCATCTCCCCGATCCAAATTTAGAAAGAATTATTACTGCTTTGCTCAATGAAGAGTGCAACATCAAGGCAGTGCATCTACATCAACTCAAGGGTAGGCCCTATCCATGGTCATAGCAAGAAGAAAAAGGGATTCAAATGTTGTTTTTGTTAGAAAAAGAGTCATGATGAGGCCCATTGTTTTTTGAAAGACCCATCACAAAGAAAGTATCGTCATTGTGGTGAAATAGGACATCTTGCAAAAGATTGTAAGAAGCCACGTGATGAAAGCAACTTGTAAGATCATCAAATGACACCTATGATGGACTCCTCCAAGAGAAAGAGGAATATGCATCTTGTATAGTGGCATTTCCCTGCTACATGCTATGTAATCTTGTATGCAATGCTCAACATGTAAGTTTAAAATGTTAGAATTGAGAGGGGATGTTGGGAATCCCTTCCTATTGGAAGCAAGAAAGTGCATGGGTAAGTGGGGCTAGCGGTCTTGAGTGAGCTTCCACTCCCTTGAGCATTCCAATCCTATATTTCTTACACTACTCACATGTGTGATTGGGACACCAAGCTTCACATAGTGTTATGGGCATATCGGATAGCCTATAAAGTAAAAACTAACCTTACTCCTTTTTGCATGGATTTTGGTTTGGGAGCAATGGTACTACTGGAATTTTTTGTCCCAACTTTAAGGATTAACGTGAACATCATCTCAGTGAACAAGAGGTTGTATAGAAATGGTTACACTGACTTGTTAAGCTAGACAAGCTTTGGCTCCAGGCAGCTTGGATGCAACATGTGATTCAATGCCAAAAGTAAAGCTTGGCAAGATAGGCACATCATTCTCAAGAATCTAAAGCAAGGAATGATTGCGACTATTCTTGGGAGCTGCACTACTAAGAAACCCTATGTATGTACATGTGTTCAAGGGGTATTCAAAAACCCCCTCAACTAAAACTTTTGCCCCAATAAAAGTACCCCTCTTTACTTATGAATGAAGTGATTTTTTCTAAAGTTGAATCCAAAAACCCTTTTTTTAATTGTAATAATGTTAAATTTTTCCAAAAAGATGAATTAAAATACCTCTCCTTTGAATGCACTCAAGGATCTATTGGAAATGTGAAGCTAGATCCCATAAAAAATAATTTCAAACTCAGATGGAATGGGCCGTACAAGCTTATTGGTGTCTTTGATAATGGGACAATCCAACTAGTAGATCTCCAAGGCCACTTTATCCCAAACCCTTCAATGTTGTAGCCACGTAAAACCATACCAACCTAGTTCAAAGATTGTTACGATACTTGGCAATAAAAGATCTTCGCTTAAGAGGCATGGGCCAAGTCAAAGATTGTTACGATACTTGGCAATAAAAGATCTTCGCTTAAGAGGCAGGCACTAGCGGAGCTTGCCAGGCTCGAGGGAGTTCAACCACCAAGGGGCCTGTGCCCCACACCGCTCACAAGCATGAGTGGAAGAAAGCAATGAAGTCAACGAGGGAGGACCCCAGTCTGTAACACGTGGAGGCACGAAGGATCCAGATGGAGGAATATGGAAGCGCAAATTTTGGAGCAGGGGGTGTTGAATCATGGGAGGCCCAATTTGTAAGTATCGATCTTATATTGCTTATGTAGTTTATTAGGAGGTTGTTTCTTTGTACTAATCCCTCCGCAAATTGTGTCGTCTTGCAGCTTGAGATCGTGGGCAGATACCCTACTCCTGTGGAGACAGCCTACCACCGCCACCATCGCAGAGGAGATACATGGAGGCACTTCTATGATGACGGGTTGATTACTGAGGAGCAGTATACCTGGGCTACTGGAGCGGCCCCTGAGGTATTTGAAAGTAATTAAATAATGCCAAAATTATAAGTAAAGATTTGATTTTTCATACATTGATATATGTTGTCCCTTGTTTACAGGCTCGTGCACAAGACGAGGAGGAAGACGAGGAAGGAGGCACAGAAGGGAGTGCAGAAGGTAGCGTGGAAGGGAGCAAGGACATGGAGAACATAGATTAGTCGTAGAAGTAGTGCTAGCTACTCTTTTTTGTACTTAAAGCCACGGGCTTGGCTTCGTGCCTCTTGTATATACACTCCTCTTATTTTTTGTACTTGAAGCCACATGACGTGGCTTAGCTTCCTTATTTTTTGTACTTGAAGCCACATGACGTGGCTTAGCTTCGTGCTATATGTACATACAAGCACTTTTTGAGCTTTCAATTTTATTGCGTTTTGGAGTTCTAATGTTTTATTTGGAATTGTAATTAAAATGCGGTTGGTTGTAAGAATTGAATTACACAATGTGGAAATGGGATTCTTGTAACTATATATCATACACAACATACACAGCATTCTGTAAATTTAAAAAAATATATTATAAAGTGCATCTATCAGTGCGTCTATATACGCGTCTGTCTGTTCGACAAGCGTCTATTTTTGCATCTATAAACGCATTTATAAGAGCATCTATTTAAGCATCTAAATGCGCATCTATATGCGCATGTGTCTGCTATATAGACACGTTGGTAGATGCAGGTCTCCAGACGTGAAAATAGATGCGCAAATAGACACGCCCGTAAGTTTTTTATTTAGTTCAGTAAACGCGTCTGTGTGCACGTCTATGGGTGCTTTGTCTTGTTGTGTAAGTCTCAGATATACATTGTTTAAACAAATTTCCAATCTTTCACATAAGAAAGCTCTAGATGTTTGTATTTGGCAAGAAATAAATATTATATATCGTCATTGAATGCTTTGTAAAATTGGCTAATCTATCATCCCTTCTCCTAGCTGAAACACCCATACATATGGTTTTGTAAAAAATTGAAAGATATAAAGCATTTATAAAAGCTCCCAATCTTTCATGTAGTATTTTTATAAAGGTTGTTTCTTGAGCTCTTTATGTGTTTCAAGTGACTTTGCACAATTCTTTGCTCTTGGTGTATGGCACACATGATTTGTCTTGTTTGATATTTGTTCCTCTTAATTTTTACACAATAGTCTTTATTCTTTGTTTCTCTTGCCTTATGGCATCAAGACACAAACCCATCTTAAACTTATGCATTGCCCATTATTGCAGTCGGTACCTCAATTTTTTGTGTGTAGATTCAAATAATGCAGGTGATGTAGAGATCTTGCATTCTAAATATCTCATCCTACCTAAAGCGACTCCAAAAGTAGTAGTGTATGATTCACATAAGGACTTTTCAAATTTCTCTAGGAAAATAAATATACTTATAGAAGGGGATTTATAAATTTTCCCAAAATTTACAGAGGGGATACTAGGAAATACTACAAATAGGTTACATAGGGATTTAGAAAAAAACCCTTGAACACACGTGATATAGACATATTACACTAAGTGACCCCCCCGAGTACTTCAATCACACATGAAGCGAGTGGAAGCACCGCCCCAACAAAGCTGCAAGCCATGAATGAGGGTGATCATTTGTAAGGAATGCAAAGGTTGTGGTCATCATGAAACTAAGTGTTGTGCATATTTGATACGAGTTCACTGACTTCAAAACATCATCAAAAAGGTCCTTAAAGACATTTCTCAAAAGAAGGATGCCAGACCGCCCACCCCTTAAAGAAATAGCATGACGATTAGAAGAACTGGAGGAAGCTGAAGGTGATGTGCAAGCTCTCCAACTGTTGACATTTGTAATGGCATTCTTGTTTGCCTTGATGAATAACCTCATGCACCGCCATGTCTCTAACCCTCACTTGTAAAGATGGATGCAATGTCATGCCTCGACCAATAAGGATTGGTCCTTTCAAGATTGTTTATGAGCTATTCTATGCTGAAGATTCTTCCCGTACAGTATTTCACAATACACCAGTCACACCCTACCTACCCTGCCTATGTGTGCTTTGTGGACGTATCTTCACCTGATTTTCAATTCAAGCTTCCTCTTTCTATTGTTTGTCAATAGATAAGTCTCATTTCGCCTCTCTCTTTTCCATTTTCCAAGCATGGAAGACATTCTGTGTTCTGTGGACGGGTTGAAGAAAATCCAAGAGAGTATGTTGTGGCCTTCAAGCACCGTTGTGTTTCTCTCAACTTTCTTACTGAAGAAAGATGGCTGTTGGTTCTTCCCACATTTCTAGAGGGTTTGTCTCAAGTGTGGTATGAGAAGCAGGTCGAAGATGTTTGCCAAAGTAGGCCAAGGTTGACAGTAGCTATGATTGAGTATTTCGGCAAAGAAGAGGAGCCGAAGAATGTGTACCTGTAGGTGGCAAACCTGAAGCAGTCAGAAGGGGAGACGATGCATTGATATGTGGATCGAGCAACCGTGCTCCTAGACCGTTTAATTGCTACGCAGGAGAACAATGCCGGATTTTGAGCTGGAATGACTTAGCATGTGCTGGGCTACCTTGTAGCAGGAGCAAACAATCCTTTCAAATCTCAAATGATAAACCATAAACTAAGAGCTTTGCATTTATCCATTTTTCATCCTAGTGTGGGTAGATATTAGGCTAACCTAAGTGAGTCCCACACCGACACCCGACTCTTTTTAAAAGGATACTAAAACTTACAATTTTTTTTGAAAGCTTTGTTTATCCTTTTTGCTTGTCCTTCTTTGTTTTTTTTAAGACTCCAAGCAGAGCTAGATTCTCAAAAATGCATATAGTTTGAGGTGGGTGCACAGTATACATAAGATACTATAGCACATGCTATTGTGTGATGGATGTAGTACCGCATGGTATGAAGAAATACTATGTGGTATTGTCACTTTCTTACTGCATAGCGTGTCATTTCACTGCACGATAACCCGTTGCACATCAGCCAGTGCCTGTAAGTGACTTGATCGCTTTAAATCGCTCCAAGGAGCCCCAAAAAATGTTTAAAATGTTTTAATTAGCTGATTTAAAATGGGCATTTTAAATCCCTCATAAATCGTTGTTTTTTACTTTCAAATCAATGTGAGACTTATTCTATAATCAGGAGGATATATTTGGCCTTGTGATGCAATAAATTGGATACTTTGGTGATGGTAGAACATTCATACTTCACCAAAAACATGTTCATGTGCAACTATTTTACATCATTTATATATTTAGAGAGGATGACATTGGAATGTATATACCAAGAGAATGTTGTTGACATTGCATATATTGACATGATGTTTCTACCATTGGAATATTAATTATGCTCACCACAAACACATGAGAGGCCAATCATGTACTAGCTTGACTCACTATACAAGCAGTACAATCATGTACTTATTTGGCTCACCATAAATACATGGAAGAACAATCACTATAAACTCCTTAGTAGTACATACTACAAGCAGTACGTGGGAGTTCAATCAAAGGCCAATCATGTACTTATTTGGCTCACCATAAACACATGGAAGAACAATCACATACGAGTCTCGCTCACCTGAAACTCCTCCATGAGAATATATATGTGGTGTTGTATAGATGACTCATCATGGATTACTACTCATTTATTGACATTATATCTACCCACAAGATGTACTCGACATTATATCTACCAAGACAATATTATCGACATTGCATGTACCCACGAGAGGATGTTCTTCACATTGGAATATCAATTTGGCTCATCACACGTAGACGAGAGTCTAGTCTATCTCACCACAAACTCGTCCACTAGAAAAGACATGTGGTGGTGTTGTTAACCGGAAATGTAATCGAGACCAGAGGCTATAGACTAAGTATGGCGACGCTCAAAGGCCATAGAGAAGAGGAGAGCATGAGGGCGAAGGGATGACATAGGGGTGAAAAAGGAATTAGAAGGGGAGGGAAGGAAAAGGGAGACTATGACACAAGGGGAAAGGGAGAGGGGGAAGAGAAGCATGTACATGATAGGAAGAGGAATGTTGAGATGTAGACATCAAGGGAAGTGAACCATACTTTATTGGAAAGAAGGGATGAGAGGGAAATATCAAAATACTAGCTAGGTGGCTTTACAAGAATGAGCGTGTCTCATCAAGGAATAGCCCCTTCCTTTTATAGCCAAAAGAGGGGGTCTCTCCACATTAATGTCTCCTCCCACATGCATGGTGTGTGTGGAAAAGTCTCCCATGTGGGCTAGGTGGGTACGCACTCTCAATTGTGTGCGACAACCCTTTGCCTCAATTTTCCACATAAATCAAGCCCCATATCTCAAGTCTATGATACTCCCTTGGTCTCTTTCCAATTTTATAATAGGTTCAAACCTCTAGGAGGACAAGTGGAGGGTTGGCACAAGGAATCTTGCCACCTCATCCTACTTTCCCCATTATTTAACTAGCTCTCTTTGTCCTTCTATACCTCCCCCACATGAGCCTATCTCATATGGAGGGAATAACTCAATATAATAGCCATCTCCACCCATTTTATATTGCTTCTCCCATGGACTTTGAGCCATATCTCACTTAATGCATCCTAGGTGGAGGGGTGGCACATGGAGGAGCCATGCCACCTTGCATTTTATAATATTATTATCATGGATTATGTACAACACACCTTATGGGTCCTCTTACATGGAAGGGTGGCACATGGTCATGCCTTGCCACCTCAACCTTGGGCCCTATGCACACCATATTTTATTATACTATTGCCACATATACAAACACACATACATATTAATGCATTTTTCCTTAGACAATTTTATCCATAACAGTTCCCCCCCCCAGGCAGGGAATGCACCGCATTTCCATGCCTGGGACCATCACGCACAAAGAAAGGCTTGAGGTAGCGCTTGTTGATCACCTTCTTGCCATATGGTTCATGCAGCTCCTGAACTTGTACAGACCCATTGCTACGTTCTTTGATGACTTTGTATGGACCAGCCCACAGTGGCAGAAACTTCTTATCCATTTGGTGGTCCAATCTATTATCAAAGCATAGCACAACATCCCCCTCAGCAAAGTGTCTTTCCCATCCCTTGCGAATCTTAGCATCCAATCGGGCCTTTTGTCGATTCTTTTGGATCTCTGTTTGATGTAGTGCAAGGCGTCGGGTCTCATCTAACTTCTCAAGTTGTACCAATCTGGCCTCTACATGTTCATCTTCTGTCATCCTCTGTTCCTGCGCCAATCTCAAGGCCGGAATCTTTATCTCTAGTGGTAAAACTGCCTCAGTACCATACACCAACTCAAAAGGGGTGTGACCTGTAGAAGTTTTATGAGTGATGTTGTAAGCCCACACGGCTTCAGTGACCTTCTGATCCCATTGGCTCCTATTCCCTGCGGCCATTTTTCCTATGGTTTTACAGAGGAGGCCATTGGTCCGCTCTGTTTGACCCATGGATGCTGGATAATAGATGCTAGAAGTGTGATGATCAATGCCCATGCGATCCATGAGTAATTCTACTGCTTCATTTAAGAATGGACTCCCATGGTCAGAGACTATCTCCATGGGTGTCCCAAACCTTGTGCAGATACGTTCAAAGATGAAATTTGAAACTGCCTTGCCATTTGCAGCAGAGAGGGCGATAGCTTCAGCCCACTTAGTGACATACTGAGTGGCTACCAAAAGATACTTCTTTTTGCGGGCAGTCATGGGCAAGGGTCCGACAAAATCTATGCCCCACTTTTGAAACGGATGGATGGACATCACTGGGTGATGTTGCCCGGGACGCAAATCCTTCCTACCGAAGAATTGACATGGTTCACAGGTTTTGCAATACAAAGTGACATCCTTGAACAAGGTCGGCCAATAGTATCCAGCATGTAAAATCTTCTTAGCTGTATAGTCACTGGCATAGTGGCCTCCACAAAATCCATCATGATAATGCTTCAATACCTTAGGCACTTCATCTGCATCAATGGCCCGTCTGAGTACCCCATCCATGCCTTGACGGTACAACACCCCATCAAGGAGGGTATAGCGCCTACTATCTCTGCGGATCTTCTTTCTCTCATAGCTAGTACTTTCTGAAGGAAAGGAGAAAGAGGTCAAAAACTTATAGATACCACCATACCAAGGATCCCCAACTTCTATGGCTGCTACAAGGGTTACATCAAGGCACTCCTCTAAATCAATCAAAGCATTCTTCAAGTTGGAACAACCCCCTTTTACAATTTTGAAAGAAAAATCATATTCTTGTAGAACTGCCAACCATTTGGCCAACCGGCCCATGGGATTTGGTGATTGAAGAACCTGCTTTGCAAGACCAGTGTCAGTGAGTATAAAGAAGGACCTTCCAGCCACATAATGCTTAAATTTCTCAATGCAAAACACCAAAGACAAGGCATGCTTGTCGGCCTCTGAATAGCGTCGCTCGGTGTCGAGCAATTGTCGAGAAGCAAATCGAACGGGGTACATGAATCGATCCTCCCCTTGCTGGAGAAGAATACCTGCTAGAGTGTGCTCACCAAACCCAGGATTGATATAGAAGGTCTTTGACCCCAGTCTGGATTGCGTAGAATGGGTTCTGAAGCCAAAGCATTCTTGATTTGTGCAAACCCATGATCACAATCCTCATTCCAAGAGAAATCAACCCCATCTTTTAATAGCATAGTCATGGGCCGTGTCAAAGCAGCATACTGATCAATGAAGCGGCGATAGTATCCTGCTAGATTGACAAATGAGCGTACCTGACGTTTGGTTGTAGGTGGGGAGAGCTTGAGGATGGCTTCTACCTTCTCGGGGTAAGGCTTGATGCCCTCGGATGAGACAACATGTCCCAATAACCTCCCTTGAGTGGCTCCAATGGTGCATTTCTCAGGGTTGAGACTGCCATTTGCATCATTGACCCTTTGGAAGGCCAATCTAACCTTCATGACGTGCTCCTTACGTGATGAGAATATACAGAAATCGTCTAAAAACACCTCCAAGAAATCCCCCAAATAAGCAGCAAACACCATCTGCATAAATCTTTGAAAGGTGGCAGGAGCATTGGTGAGGCCAAATGGCATTACTTTGAATGCAAATGTCCCCCAGGGTGTGGCACAGGGTGTGGCAAATGTGGTTTTAAGCACATCTTCCTCGGCAATTCTGATTTAATAAAACCCAGAGTAACCATCACAGAAAGTATACATCTCATGACCACTCACCTTCTCAAGAATGAGGTCTTGAAAGGGTAGAGGATGATGATCCCTCTTGGTGGCAGCATTGAGCTTCTTATAGTCGATGCAGACCCGCCACTTGTTGTTTTTCTTTGGAATGACTACCACTGGTGAAACCCATTCAGTATTGTGAACCGGAACAATAAACCCAGTCTCTACAAGCTTCTGCAACTCTGAGCGCAAACCATCGGTCTGCAGGGGCCCTAATCTCCGATACTTCTGAGCCACAGGCTTTGCATCAGGCTTCAGCTCTATCTTGTGCTCTATGGCAGTCACATGGCGAAGGTGGTGGTAGCTAGTTGCAAAGAGGTCAGGGAAATCTTTGAACATTTCAAGAAACTCATCTTTCTCACCTGGAGTGAGGTCTGGAGAAAGCATTGATTCGAGCTGTTGAGGACTAGCTGTTATCTTTTCTGTAGGTGGCAGGGTCGGAGACACCCCCATCATGTAGACTTCCTCCTCTGAGAATTCGTCCCCCCCGTCTGATTCTTCCATGGACTCAGACACTGAAGATGAGATAGTATCACTGTCTTGCACCTCTTCTTCTTCCGGTTCCATGGCACCAGGTTGCACAGGGATTTTCTCCTTGGAAGCACCAAAAGACATGTGTCCTGTCTTCCAATAGCTGACTGCATCACTTTTTCTCAACCATGGTCTCCCGAGTATGGCTGGGTAACTTCTGCCTGTATCTTCAATGTCCACTACATAGAAATTGACAGTGGTGGTCAACCCGTTGACAGTGATGGGCAAATCCTCAATGACTCCCATGGTGGCGAGTCGTCGACCATCTGCTACCTTGATGCGAGTGGAGGAACGCCTTGTACATTTCAAATTTAATTTCTTCATGATGCGGGGCACCATGATATTACATGCAGCTCCCCCATCAACACACACATTTTTGACACGACAATTATCTATGATGACATCTACTGTGTGTGGGTGCCGATCAATTTCTTCAAAGATAGAAGATACCTCTCGTACCTTTCCCTTCTTCTTGCTCTTCCTTGTTGAGAGACCTTGCTGCAGCTCACGTCTCACCTTAGGGCTTAATGCTATTAGTTGAGGGAGTGTGATGCTCAAAGACCGATGAGCAAGGTCCTGAACGACCGAATAGTCCTCTTGCCCTGAGCCGATGTGAAAATCCGAGGGTGACCACTTACTCCTGCGAGATCTTTTAGTCTTTTCTGTTGGTGGGTCTGCCATCTCAGCATCTGAGGGCTCTGAGAAGGACACCTTCTTCTTAGGGCGGCCCGGTCCACGGTTTGGAGAGGGGTCTGAGGTAGCACGAGTTCTTTTCCCGAGATCAAGGATCTCCACATCAGAATCCTCAGTGCCCGACTCACTTAGAAGATTCACCCTTGGAATATTGGGGCATTCTGTGCGATAGTGACCCTTCTGGTGGCACTCGTAGCATACAACATTAGCACGATCTCTTGGAGGGTGGTTGGCTTGATTTCTGATGCCCACCATCTCAAGCCGAAGATCATTCAGGGCCTTAGCTAGGTCATTGACTCCAGGTTCCGTTGCAGGGGGGGGCTCTTTAGTTTGAGGGGCCACGGGAGTGGAGAGGAGGGGGGCTCGTGGGCGAGGCTGGGGAAATCTTCGAGGCAGAGGATGAGGATATCCACCTTGTTGAGGGCAAGCATCTAAGGGAGGACCATACATTTGAGGTGGAGGCAGTGGATACATCCCTGATGAGGGGTGGGGGTATACCCCTGAGTTAGACCCCCCAGGTTGTTGTTGCAGGAATGGAGGGGGATGCGGAGGGACAATCGTCTTCTTTGAAGCGGGGTCAGACTGAACTTTGTCAAACTTTTGAGCAATCTCATGTGCTAGCACCATAGTTTCTGGATTCTCCCATTTAAGCTTGAGGCGAAATTCATCACTCGCTCCTGCTACAAGGTAGCCCAGCACATGCTGAGTCATTCCAGCTCGAAACCCGACATTGTCATCCTGTGTGGCAATCAAACGGTCCAGGAGCACGGCCGCTCGATCCACATATCGACGCGCCGTCTCACCTTCTAACTGCTTCAAATTTGCCACCTGCAGGTACACATTCTCCGGCTCCTCTTCTTTGCCGAAATACTCAATCATTGCTGCTGTCAACCTTGGCCAGCTTTGGCGAACATCTTCGGCTTGCTTCTCATACCACACTTGAGCCAAACCTTCTAGAAATGTGGGAAGAACCAATAGCCATCTGTCTTCAGTAAGAAAGTTGAGAGAAACACAACGGCGCTTGAAAGCCACAAGATACTCATTTGGATTTTCTTCTACCCATCCACAAAACACGGGAATGTCAGCCATGCTTGGAAGATGGAAAAGAGGGGCTTATCTATGGACGAACAATAGTAAGAGGAAGCTTGAACTGAAAATCGGGCGAAGATACATCCAAAAAGCACACATAGGCAGGGTAAGGTGTGACTGGTGTAGTGTGAAATATTACACGAGAAGAATCTTCAGCATAGAATAGCACATAGACAATCTTAAAAGGACCAATCCTCATGATATCACTTTGATCATTACACGCGAGGGTTAGAGGTGCGGCGTCGCATGAGGTTGTTCATCAAGGCAAACAAGAATGCCATGACAAATGTCAACAGTTGGAGAGCTTGCACATCACCTTCAGCTTCTTCCAGTTCTTGTAGTCACCATTCTATTTCCTCAAGGGGTGTGCGGTCTGGCATCCTTCTTTTGAGCAATGTCCTTGAGAACCCTCCTGATGGTCTGCCGAAGTCGGTGAACTCGTATCAAGTAGGCCCAACACTTGGTTTCATGATGACCACAACCTTTGCATTCCTTACAAACAATCACCCTCCTTCGTGGCTTGCGGCTTTGTTGGGGTGGCGCTTCCACTCGCGTCATGCGTGATGGAAATACAAGCTTCACGTGCCAAGAAATCAGCAACAAGATTTCGAGCTCGAGGGATATGCTGAATTTTTACCTCTTCAAACTGGTTGCAAAGTTCCAAGGCCTGTTGATGTCGTGGAACCAAGCCTTTGCTCCGCACCTTGCACCTTCCACTAACTTGTTCACACACTAGTTGTGAATCTCCTTGCACCTCCAATTGCTTGGCCTGATGTTCTTGTGCCTTTTGTAGCCCAAAAATGAGCGCCGAGTACTCAGCTTGATTGCAAGTACTTGCGGGCGAAGACTTGCTGTAACAAAACTCCTCACCACCCGGTGAAGTGAGCTTCACACCCACGCCAGCCGCCTTGGTCGAAGGTTTGTAAGCTCCATCAAATTGAAGAATCCAAGATGTCATCACACCAAGACGAGAATTCGGACATCCCAAGTTTCTCGGTAATCTAAAATAGGTAGGAGGAGAGGGTGGGGAGAATTCAACACTTGAGCCAAACGTTCAGCACCAAATAAACTTGCAATTCTTTGTTGATAGTTTATCTTAAGCCCAAAAAGAATTACAATTTGAAGCTCGAAATGAGGCACAAAAGGCTGATTAGGTACAAATGGATTCCTTGGCCGAAACATTACCAACCATAGCCAAGGCCTAGAAACCTTTGTAATGAGATTGTGAATAAACCATTCAGGACGAGCTTTTCCACAGGAATCAACAAGCAGATGCACCAAATCTCCCCCCAAGCTTGGGGAGCATCCCACCCTTCGAAGAAGGAAACCGTTTTGATTACCTCTGAAGTAGCAAGTAGTTCGATCACCGCACAATGAGTAGAAGTAAAGTCAAAATCCTCCCAGCGTATCAGTAGTTCGTCACCTTGAATTATCCACGGTGTGTCATTCCACCCATCATCACCATCAATAATGCACTGGACAATTAGCCGTTGAAGGTCGACATGAAGATCAAGGAAGACATCTCGTGCATTGGTAGCCGTAAGGTGCGGAGGAATAGGCACCAATTCCTTAAACGCGTCGAGAAGTGACATAAATGTCCACTCTTCTCGTGAGGCGTGCGTCCGTGAAGTGGGCTTGGAGAAGTTCTGAATTGGCGATCTAGCAAGAGAAGTGGATAGAGAACATAAAATGAAATATTTTTGCTTTTTACAACAAGAGCAAACTCCTTATGGTTAGAGAGTTACAGCTCCCGCGATTTCAATATATGAACAAAAATCATTACATTTTTACCACTTCCAACTTGTTGGCCCAATGATAAGACTTTCTTTTGTGAAGGGGGAGGTCTTGGGTTCCAATCCTACTCTTTAATAAAAAGAGAGGAGAGGAGAGGAGAAGGAGAAGAGAAAAAGAAAGAGAAGAAGAAGAGAAGAGATAGGGGGGCGCGGGATCTGCTGTTTCTCTTTTGCAGGGGCTCAGAAAACAGTCCGCGACCAGAGCAGCAGTCCAGAGAACTGTCGCGCAGAAAAACAGTCCGCGACCAGAGAACTGTCGCGCAGAAAATAGTCCGCGACCAGAGGTCGCAGCAGTCCAGAGAGCTGTCGCACAGAAACTGTCCACAACCAGAAATCGCAGCAGTACAAAGAACTGTCGCGCGGGTGAACGCGGAAAAACTGTGAGTAGAAGATTCGCCACTAGCCGTGGAGATTCGTATCCCAGCAGCCACACCAAAACTGTTAACCAGAAATGTAATCGAGACCAGAGGCTATAGACTAAGTATGGCGACGCTCAAAGGCCATAGAGAAGAGGAGAGCATGAGGGCGAAGGGATGACATAGGGGTGAAAAAGGAATTAGAAGGGGAGGGAAGGAAAAGGGAGACTATGACACAAGGGGAAAGGGAGAGGGGGAAGAGAAGCATGTACATGATAGGAAGAGGAATGTTGAGATGTAGACATCAAGGGAAGTGAACCATACTTTATTGGAAAGAAGGGATGAGAGGGAAATATCAAAATACTAGCTAGGTGGCTTTACAAGAATGAGCGTGTCTCATCAAGGAATAGCCCCTTCCTTTTATAGCCAAAAGAGGGGGTCTCTCCACATTAATGTCTCCTCCCACATGCATGGTGTGTGTGGAAAAGTCTCCCATGTGGGCTAGGTGGGTACGCACTCTCAATTGTGTGCGACAACCCTTTGCCTCAATTTTCCACATAAATCAAGCCCCATATCTCAAGTCTATGATACTCCCTTGGTCTCTTTCCAATTTTATAATAGGTTCAAACCTCTAGGAGGACAAGTGGAGGGTTGGCACAAGGAATCTTGCCACCTCATCCTACTTTCCCCATTATTTAACTAGCTCTCTTTGTCCTTCTATACCTCCCCCACATGAGCCTATCTCATATGGAGGGAATAACTCAATATAATAGCCATCTCCACCCATTTTATATTGCTTCTCCCATGGACTTTGAGCCATATCTCACTTAATGCATCCTAGGTGGAGGGGTGGCACATGGAGGAGCCATGCCACCTTGCATTTTATAATATTATTATCATGGATTATGTACAACACACCTTATGGGTCCTCTTACATGGAAGGGTGGCACATGGTCATGCCTTGCCACCTCAACCTTGGGCCCTATGCACACCATATTTTATTATACTATTGCCACATATACAAACACACATACATATTAATGCATTTTTCCTTAGACAATTTTATCCATAACAGTGTATAGCTCGTTCTCAGTCTCAAATTTACAGATGATCGACTGCCATTCATTTATTGAAAGTGTATCTACCTAGAGGGTGTTGTAACATTGGAATTCAACACACATACATGGGAGTACTACTTTAGCTCAACGCAAACTCCTCCACTAGAATAAATATGTGGCAACATGTAGCTGGCTCTCACTCTCAAATTGACACATGATCGAGTACCATTTATTTATTGGCATTGTATCTACTAAGAGGATGTCGTTGGCATGATTGTATCTACTTGAAGGATGTTATTGATAGAATTATCTACCGAGAGGATGTTGTTGACATTGGAATATTAATTTGTCTCACGACACCATCACAAAAGTACTAGTTTGGCTGACCACAAACACCTCCACAAGAATAGATATGTGGTGGTGGATAGCTTGCTCTCGCTTGCGAATTGAGGCATGAAGTGACTACCATTCATTTATTGATAGTGTATCTACCCAGAGGGCGTTATTGATATTCTATCTACCGAGAGGATGTTGCCGACATTGGGATATTAATTTGGCTCACCACACATTCTAGTTTGGGTTTACCACAAACTCCACACCTAGAATAATATATGTATGCCTTGGTGTCTAGCTTGCTCTTATTCTCAAGTTGACACATACATCATGGACTACCTGCATATTGTTCACAGCCTTACTATTCCTCCACTTCAATGTTCTGCACTCATTCATTTACAACCTGATTTTCATACGATTAAAGACGAAACTGAGATGTGGCTCTTGGCTACCTTCAACCCATCCTCTCAAGTTGAGGAGAAACTCCTTCTTCAGTCTTAGTTTCCTTTGCTGACCTGCTTGGTTAACGCCGGTGGTGAGGCAAGATGCATCATCTCTCTTGCCAAATTCTATTCTTGGTTATTCAAGTTTGACGACATGACTGACGACATGCTTGGCCTAGGAAGAAACCTTTCTACAGCCACACTCCTCTTCCAATCCCTTATGGACATGCTTGAGGCAAAGCCTTCCCCTTCAGGGGTGCATAGGATGGTCACCGTGGCACAGGATTGGTGGAGTGAGATTTGCCTGAATATGCCTACGATGCAGCGATCCCGATTTCTTCATGCTTTCAGAGATTCAATTGATGCTCGGAAATGCCAAATTTCCTGTCGTGAAGCACGAAGCATCTCGGACGTTCAGACATACATTCTCAGGCGTCAGAAGTTCTCTACGATGTTTCTCGTCTTCATCCTTGCGGAGTACGCACTAGGAATAGACCTTGATGAAGAGACTCTGAGTGTCCCCTCCTTTCTGGGCTCCATGATGCCGTAGCAGATCATGTCTCGTGGGCGAACGATCTCTTCTCGCTTAAATCAGAATATTTGAGAGGCGATCACGATAATATTGCTTCCGTCATGTGCTTCAATGAGTCCCACGACTTCCAAGTCAGTGTTGAGACGGTATGCAGAATGATTTGACAGAGAGACAATGATTTTGTTAGGTATCTTGATGAAGTGAAAAGGTCCAAGCTGATGGAAAAACCTGGAGTGGGAAGCTACCTCGAAAGCTTGGGCAGCTGGATGGCTGGAAATCTGTATTGGTCGTACACAGCTCGATACCATGGTGTGGATGCAAACCCGAATGCTATCGGTGAGCCTCTTCAGGTCGTACTCTATCCGAAAGAACTTAAATGAATAGAGAAAGGTCTTGGTCTGTGTCATACCTCCATACGATGGTCTGTAGTAGCTCCATATTGGTCATGTGTCATAATGGTGTGGACAACTTCTATCCATCCAGCTGATGTACCTTTAGCCAAGCCACCTAAGCTTTACATATGTCAAAGCTGGATGCTAAATATGATGAAGTATTTTTTAAATCTACTTAGCAAATTTAATACGTATTTTTATTCTTCTCAGCCATTGCATCGGGCCTTGTAACATTATCACATGTATATTTTAGGTTTTATGTTAATATATGCAATGCAAATGTGAATGTTATATTTACATCTTGAAGTTCATCTATATGATATAGTTATCTATGATTTTATCACATAATAATTGCAATTTTGTGGTTGCATTGCAACTATGCCTATAGGCATTCCTGTCACCTAAAGCTCATCATACTATCATCTATAAATTATAAAAGACAAAAAACAAAGTTTCTAATCATCTTTAGAAAAAGAATTAAAGCTTCTCATCTTCTGATAAATTATGAAAAAGTCAAAACAATAATACTTGTATTTATGTATGGGTTGATACACGTCAATAATAAGCAAGCCAACCCTCGACACATGATACTCTTTAAATGAAGAGAATGACCTTATAAATTATAATGTAAAGATGTACACAATTATTTTTCTATCCTTTATGGAGAGTGGAGCTAGCTCAATTAGTTGTATTATCTGTTGGGGATGAAACTTTGCACGGCTCTTATGCTACCCTAGACCTACATCCACGCAAGATTTGGTCTCCAACTGATTTGGTATGTGCCACGTGGAAGGTATCTGAAACACCTTTTCAATGCTTAATGTTTATAATTACTTCACACGGCATTATTTTTAAAATACCTTATGTATTAGATGTGTGAATTGAGATATATGAAATTCAAAATCATACTCCTAATTTTAAATACGCACGTGGGGATGAAACTTCGCACGGCTCTTAGGTTTAGTGTAATAATTGCAAGCATTGATATATACAAAATTCAATATGATATTCAAACTGATAAAGTTCATAGTGAGAGAGAGAGAGAGAGAGAGAGAGAGAGACCTTATACTTGAACACTTTTTCAATGCTTAATGTTTACAATTACTTCACATGGCATTATTTTTAAAATACCTTATGTATTAGATGTGTGAATTGAGATATCTGAAATTCAAAATCATACTCCTAATTTTAAATGTTTATGTTAGATTTGAACAAATTATAAACTGAGATAAACAAAGTAAATCATCATCATCATCGTGCAGAAGTGCATCCCTAAACAAGATATGTGTGAAGCCTAAACAATCATCCTGAATCAAAATTTGATAACTCCACATATGATCCTCTAGTCATCCTATAATGTGGCTCCTGTATGAGCCACTGCCCAACCGTCCGCTGTGTGCCCTCAGGCAAAGCCAGATCAGATGGGCCAACCTCATCTCCTACATGAGATGGGCCAGCCTCATCCTGATGAAGAGGAGGGCATGCTGCACAAGCCACCGCTACCATCTCTACCTCGCTCGCCTCCTCTATGTATGCGCGCCTCAGGTCCCAAAGTCGTGCATCTGTGAATACTCGTGCCTCAAATCCAGCACGAGTAATCCTCTCTACATGTAGAAGATGCTGATCTTGGCCTCACCCAAGTTGCTGCTCCACTCACTGCTGCAATGATATCTGAAGCTCTACCTCTCGCTCAATACAGCATGCCTCCTCTGCTCGTGCCTCGTCACCTGGCATGAAATCACCATATGAGAAGCATCATAGAACACACTCTGCAACCACTAACGTATCAGCACCCTCCTGCTGCAGCAAAGCTCTCTATGCCTCCTCCCTATGGTGCTCTGTCAAGACCACGCGGGCAAATGGATCAATGGCCTGATGATGACCAAGATACAGATCATCCATGCCTAGTCCTCTGTATGTGGCCACATCAATGTCAACAAAGCATACAAGGCACACTGATTGTGCCACCATGTGGCGGGTCATGCAATGGAGATGTGCGATGTGGCCGCACCCTAGTCCAAACCACCCTACGATGTCAAAATCCTCGTGGCAAAGGATGCAAGTGGCGGTAGGAAGCCTGGCTATGACTGATGCATCTATGGGTGTCCTAGTCGGCACATCTACAGGAAAAGTAGGGTACATGGCCACGCTGGGGTCGGATCCTATGGCGAGATGGATCATGACTAATATGTCTCAACTGCAAAATATAGTGCTCTGCTCGATGGTATGCTATGCATGTCCGAATCCTCTGCTCCTCCAAATCTGCCTCCAATAGTCGTACACGAGACTCCATATCCTCTCGCAATAGATGTGCCTGCAATGCAAACATGTCGTGTACATGGTGAGAATTAACCAAAAAACTTCAGTTCAAAACACGCAACAAAAAAATAAACTAAAATAATCAGAATAACTAACCTCCTCCCTAGACTCGGCCAACAATGCCTCCAACTCTATAATCCGTGCATCTCGAGTCTCCAACTCATGTTGAGGCAGTGTAGATGTGGGAGGTGGTGTAGATGTGGGAGGCTCCATAGATGTGGGAGGTGGGGGAGGTGGAATCGAAAGTGATCTCGATAGGGCAGAGACCATGTCATGCAAGGATGATGCCACTGAATGAACATCCCCCCTAATCCATCCTCCAACAGCTCGCAATGCCAGTGTAGGGATAGTGTGCAACTCTGGTGCCTCGCGTCGACACCAAACACTTGCAGTCTGATGCTCTTGATGCCCCATCCTACCATGTCCCACTCCTGATCCTGGATGGGTACTAAGGTAGTCTACCTGATGACCAAGCACAAACTCGGCGTATAGCTGCATGGCAAATGACTTGGCTATCTGACGGTTGTGAGGCAATTGACCCCTCTAAACATATGCCAAACTAAAGTAGAATAGCGTCTTCAAATGTATACAATATATAGGAAATGACAATATTTATAGGATAGAGATAGGTTATGGTCATTGAGATAACCCTGGTTATACTGCTTGACTTGGAGCATTTGTTGAATGATTGGTTGGCATGACTGGCTCCTAGCTAGTTGGGAATAGCTAGCCCTAAACAACTTTTTGACTAGGCCTTAACTAGATCATCTTGCTCTAGCTTGTTAACTCAGCCTACTTAACCAACTATATAATCTATAATATTCCACATAAAGATAGATAAACGCACACCGCAATAATTTATTTTTTTTAATAGATGATTTTTAAAAATAAAATTTAAACATTATATTTAATTCAAAACTTCACTAATTTAAAAAATAACATAAAAACTACTTTAATCTCTTTTTTTTTTAATAGATGATTTTAAAAAACAAAATATATACTCTTTGACATTTAAATAAAGACTTCACTAACTTAAATAACATAAAAACTACCTTAAACTCTTATTTTCTTTTTTTTTAAAGATGATTTTTAAAAATAAAATTTAAATATTTTTTTATTTAAATAAAAATAGCACTAATTTGAAAAATAACATAAAAACTACTTTAATCTCTCTTTTTTTAAATAGATGATTTTAAAAAACAAAATATATACATTTTCACATTTTAAATAATAAATTACGTAATTAAAAAAATAATTTTAAAAAACTTTAAAATGCATTTGAAATTTTGAAATATTTTATAATTAAATTAGATATTCCTATAAACTAAAATAATATAAAAGCTACTTTAAACTCTTATTTTCTTTTTTTTAATAGATGATTTCTAAAAACAAAATTTAAACATTATATTTAATTTAAAACTTCACTAATTTAAAAAATAACATAAAAACTACTTTAATCTCTCTTTTTTTAAATAGATGATTTTGAAAAACAAAATATATACTTTTTGACATTTAAATAAAAACTTCACTAACTTAAATAACATAAAAGCTACCTTAAACTCTTATTTTCTTTTTTTTTTAAGATGATTTTTAAAAATAAAATTTAAACGTTTTTTAATTTATAAAAAATAGCACTAATTTGAAAAAAAAAAATTTAATAGATGATTTTAAAAAACAAAATATATAAATTTTCACATTTTAAATAAAAAATTACGTAATTAAAAAAATAATTTAAAAAAACTTTAAAATGCATTTAAAATTTTGAAATATTTATAATTAAATTAGATATTCCTATAAACTAAATTTTAAATAAATTTTCGTTTAAAAAAAATGCTACATTAAAAAAACCTTACCTGGAATCTCCCGCTCCGTCCATCTCCATCGTCGTCCATCGCTACTGCAATTCCATCGAGCTCCTGTAAATCCAACGATTTCGATGAGGAGGAGCTCGATCGAGGTATGAAGAATGAGGGGGTCCCTCTCTTTATATACGAAAATTTAGGGTTTCACTACGTCGATCGAGGTATTTCACATACCACATACATATCGATCCATCATACCTCGATCGAGGTATTTCACATGCCGCATATACATCGCTCCATCATACCTCGATCAAGGTATTTGACATGCCACATACACATTGGTCCATCTACCTCGATCGAGGTATGGACCTGCCATGATACCTCGATCGAGGTATGTCAGCTGCCAGCCGGATGCCACATACCTCGATCGTGGTATCGGACATGCGGCCAAGTCATCAGTCCGACATACCACGATCGAGGTTTTTGGACTTGCCACAGTACCTCGATCGAGGTATGTCATCTGCCATGTCGGATGGCACATACCTCGATCGTGGTATTTGACATGATCGAAGTCATCTATCCATGATACCTCGATCGAGGTATGTGGACTTGCCACAATACCTCGATCGAGGTATAGCTGGCTTGCCACGATACCTCGATCGAGGTATAGGTGGCATGCCACGAGACCTCGATCAAGGTATAGGCTCGGTTCGATGAAAGAAAGTCTAGGACCTCGATCGAGGTATTGGCCTCGCTCGGTTGTCCTCGTGTGTGAGTTTCATTGGAGACAATACCTCGATCGAGGTATTTCACACTAAAGCAAAACCTTTGTATTTTCACTCGAGCGGGTGTCACACTCACCTGAAAGTGGTTCGGAAGTGGACACCCTTAGCTTGCTACCTCTCATTTTTGTTTGCGAGCAGATTGTGAGAGATGGCCTAGCCTACAAGACTGCGAATCCCACTGTTCGGCTAAAGCGAAAAGTTGGACGGCACTAACTATCCACTCTGGAAGTTCAAGATGAAGACCATCCTAAGCACATACGAGCTTTGGGATACTGCTATTGGGGTGGACGTGAAGCCAGTTGCGAGATCAGATCCAGCCAATGCAGGACAACAGATAGTACCAACTGTGGATGAGATTCTTGCGTGGATAAGAAGAAATGCAGATGCATTGTGTTCTATTGTCTGCAGTGTAAGTGACTCTGTCGTGGCGTTAATTCAACATGTCACCACAGCGGAGGAGGCATGGACGGTCTTGAAAAATCAGTACGAGACCACGAATCAGATGCAGATTCAGAATCTAGAGACTCAACTCGCGAACGCGAAACTATCTAAGTTTGAAGCGGCAGAGAAGTTCATCACCAGGGTGAAGAATCTGCGCGATCAGATGACTACGATTGGCATCACCATCCCCAGCAAGAATCTACCACGAAGGTGCATACAGATTCTCCCACCAAAGTACGATGATCTTGTTACAGTGCTGAATATGCAAAATAGAAATCCGCCCCTCAACTTTGAGGATTTCAGTGCAATGCTTCTGGAGGAGGAGATGCGTCAAAAGACGAGGACTAGAGAAGATTCGGCTTTCTACGCTGGATCAAAGAAAGGTAAGGGTAAGGACTCTGGTAACCCATCTTCTTCTGATGATAAAAAGAGAAAGAAGAAGATCAAGTGCTTCTATTGCAACAAGGCAGGGCACAAGCAGAATGAGTGCAGATGAGATGAACGGAGTAAAGAAAGAGTCCAACAACAGCGCACAGGCAGTACCAGTAGAGCTGTTCGTAGCAATTGAGGAGATTTGCACGGAGGCAATTCATGTACCTGCAGATGAACCTTGGATTATTGATAGTGGTGCATCGTGCCACATGACCAATCGGAAAGATTGGTATACCTCTCTACAGCCAATAGGGAATGACATCCTGGTAGTAGTCGGCAATGATGCAAAATGTCCAGCAAAAAAAAAGGTACGATTGCTCTCAAGTGAGATGTAGTTGTAAAATAGTTGTCCGATGTTCTTTATGTGCCAGATATCAAGAGGAACTTGTTGTCCATTTCTGCAATCACGAATCGGGACCTCAAAGTTCACTTCGATAAGAATGGCGCATAGATTTTGGATCTTCACGGGAAGGTCATTGGTAAAGGTACACGGCACAACAACATCTACAAACTCTCAACTTTCAGTGCTCGAGCCAATGTAAAGAACACTAAGGTGTGGCATTAGAGGTTTGGTCATCTAAACCTTAGTTCTTTAAAGGAGATGCACAAAAGTGGAATGATTGCAGACCTACCAGAAATTACAGATTTGCCTGATGTATGTGAAGCTTGCATGATGGGCAAACAGCATCGGCAGCCCTTTCCCAAAGAGGCCAGCAGGGCAAAGGCTCCTTTAGAGCTCGTTTACACGGACCTCTATGAAAAGATGGAGACAGAAGCTTTGGGTGGTTGGTTCCTACTACTTCATGATGCTGATCGACCACTACAGTAGAAGGATATGGATATACTTCCTGAAGACTAAAGATGAGGCTTTCAATAAGTTCAAAGAATGGCATGTAATGGTCGAGAAAGAATCGGGGAGGAAGGTGAAGAAGTTGAGATCAGACAGAGGTGGAGAGTTCACATCAAGTGAAGTCGAAAGTTACTGCAAAAGTCACGGGATCAAGAGGTAGAAACCCCCGCCACATACATCACAGCAAAATGGAGTAGTAGAATGCAAGGTGCACGTCATCTGCGAAATGGGCAGGAGTATGATGAAAGGGAAAGATTTGCCAAAGACTTTCTGGGCTGAAGCATGTAACACGACAGTTTACATTCTGAATCGTAGCTACACGAAGGCTGTGAATGGGATGACTCCATTGCAGGCCTTTTCTGGTAAGAAACCTTCAGCTGCACATTTCAGAGTTTTTGGATGTGACTGTTTTGTGCATGTCCCTGATGCTAACAGGACCAGATGGGAACCAAAGAGCTAGAAGTGTATTTTCTTGGGCTACAGTGAAGAGGCAGAGGGTTACCGTCTCTATAACCTTGTTACCAAGAAGGTAATAGTAAGTCGCGATGTGGTCTTCTCAGAACAGCCGCATCAATTGGAGGAGGATGCTTCCTTCGCAAACAACCAAGACTAGGATATCCATCCAGTACAACCCCCAATAGCAGATCGAACTCCCCCAACGGTGCTTGGGAGGATTCAAGATAAAGAAGAGGAAGAAGGGCCTGTAGAACCATAATGGCAATGGCCGGGTAAAGCATCTTTTGGATGGCAGAGAACCTCCAGCCATTGAGGAGGAACCATCCAAACACCGCTGGTCCAAGAGATTAGAGGAGCAAAGACGGGCGCAGGAACACTTGGTCATGATGATAGGTGGATGGAGGCTATACAGTCGGAGTATGGCTCCATAATGAAGAACAACACTTGGGACCTTGTGGATCGACCACCAAAATGCAAGTAATCGGTACCTAGTGGGTGTACAAGACCAAGTATAAGTCTAACGGCACGTTGGATAAGTACAAGGCTCGGCTCATGGCAAAAGGATTCGCACAAGTACATGGTTCAGGATACTTTTGCTCCCATATCTCGACTAACCACAATTTGCAGTGTTTTGGCTTTAGCTGCCCAAGGAAGTTGGCCCGTGTTTGAGATGGATGTGAAATCTGCCTTTCTGAATGGAGATCTCAAGGAGGAGGTATACATGGAACAACCACCATGTTTTGAGATCCCCAGTTTAGAAGGTAAAGTCTGTAAACTGAAGAAGGCACTTTACGGGCTGAAACAAGCCCCACGAGCATGGTACCAGTGGATTGATGCCTACTTTTTGCAAAACGGGTTCAAGAGGAGCCCATCTGATGCAAATTTGTATATCTTCAGAGAAGGAGGCAGGAGTATGATCGTGATCCTTTATGTGGATGACCTTGTCATAACAGGGAACCATGAAGAGAAGATCTCGCAGACAAAGCATTTGCTAGGAAGAGAGTTTGAAATGACACTGATGCATTTCTATTTGGGGATTGAAGTTTGGCAAGAGCCAAAACAGATCTTCATCTCACAACTGAAGTATGCTGGAGAGATACTAAAGGCATTTGGCATGGCTGAGTGCAAGACAATTGGCACCCCTATGGAGGTTGACGTGAAGCTCTCAAACAAGGATTCATCACCACTAGTGGACGAAGTGAAGTATAGAAGCCTTGTGGGCAGCTTGATTTACTTGTGCAACACGCGGTTGGACATCAGCTTTGCGACTGGTGTACTAAGCAGGTTTTCCAATAAGCCTCAGAAGAACCATTGGAGGGCAAGGATGCAGGTACTGAAATACATCAAAGGCACACTTGATTATGGCATCACCTATACCAACCTATACCTAGGGCAACATCTTAACCGGATTTTGTGACTCGGATTGGGCAGGAGACGTGGACAGCAAGAGATCAGTGATAGGTTACTTTTTCTCACTTGGATTTGGAGCTGTGTCATGGGTCAGCAAGAAACCCACAGTTGCTCTTTCTTCTACCAAGGCTGAGTACAAATCAGCATGCTTTGCTTCTTGTGAGGCACTATGGTTGAGGAGGATTTTAGGGGACATGGGTGTAGTGCAGAACAAGCCTATGCAGTTATCATGTGACAATTAGAGTTGCATGGCGATTGCAAAGAACCCTGTGTTCCACGCTCGCACAAAACACATTGAGATTCAATATCACTTTGTACGTGAGCTCATCATGGATGGAGAGGTCGACTTGGTATACTGTCCGACTACAGAGAATGCTTGGGACACCTTCACGAAGGCTCTTGGAAGAGACTTACTGGAGAGGCATCTTCATCGACTTGGCATTGGCCCGAAAAAGTAAGTTCACTTGCAGGTGGACATTGAGGGGGGGTGTTAAATATCAATGCTCCACTCTCGTGTAACTACGCGAGAACCAGTTAACTCTACTTGTAAGCCCCCCATATGAGGAGAAGGCATTTGAGTAGCTCGGTTATCCGGTAGGTCCTGGTTTGGACACCAGATGGGGGCCATGTGTGGCCTAATGGCAGGATGGAGTTGGTGGCACACTACCAACTAGGCTACATACAAGTGCGGGAAGGCATCCCATGACTGACCACATAGAGGGTAGATGGAGCATTTCCCGGGGCAGCCCATTTGAAGCCCCAGATAATCCCGGATGTTCTGGGCACCGGTTCTATCGTGTGGTCGATGGCCTAGACCCCTAGTTGGTCATTTTGGGTGGACTAGGTCGGTCACTCAATTGGGTCTAACTGACTACAACTGGTGGCTATATAAGAGCAATCCCATGAAGCCCATTTGAACACTGGCTACAACAACCTTGATTCCTTAGCATCCAGCCTCCGTCCTCTACTGTTTCCAGCATGCCATCGAAGCTCCTCACATAGGAGTGCACGGTTGGGAGGCAGCGCCATCTATTGTATTAGTTTTACAGTAATCAAATTTTTTATTCTCCATACTATCTGTTTTTCTCTCTTGCATACGAGATCCTGTTATCTGTTGAGCACAGATGTTGTATTATTTTCTTACAATTGCAACCTTTCCTGAATGGTGCAGTTCATATGTTCTACAACAAGATTCTGCTCTAGAGTATGAGGGGATGTGAGCTCCCTCTTAATCCCACGTGTATCACAGAAATGCTGAAAGTCATGAGAGATATACTGTGGGGGTCAAAGGTCACTGTGCCTTTACCCCAGTTATGTACAATACTCAAACACATATATAAATGAATGAAAAAGAAGATTAGGGTGGTTCTGCACCCACCAAAACTTGTGTGGCTCTCTGTTTCTCTCTCTCCTTCTTCCGTTCTTGCTTCCGTTGAGAGCTCTCTCAACTGGTATCAAAGCCCAGGTGATCTAGCTGAGTGTGCATGAATGCTTAAAGCTCAGCAGCTCTGTGGGAGAAAGGAGAAGCTCTGTGGGAAGCTTTGTGGGTTACTTTACTTGCATCCGAGTGTGTAGAGACCTTGGAGGAACCTTTGGAAAAGTCACTTTGGTTTTGCAAAGTGGTTTTGAGAGCTTGTTAAGTGTTTTCAAAGAAAAAGTCATTTTTTTAAGCTTTTCCCTCTTCCGTTCGATGACAGAGACTCCATATTGATTTGTAGAGGCAACTATTGCTTACTTTTGGTGTCCACTTCACTTCAGGAGCTTGGAAACACCTTCATTCTTGAATCTGGGATCATTTCATTGGATTTCTGACTCACTGTGTCAGTTTTTGCGTTTTTTGCCCGGGTGTTGGAACTCAAGTTTGGAGCAACCATTTGCAGATCTGTCAGTTCCGATGGACTCAGGAGGTCCTAAAACTTCTATGTTGCTCATCATTCGCACTCCGGTGGAGTTTACAAACAACTCTGTTTCCAAAAACGTTTTTCAGTCCGTGTGTTGGACCCAGTGATTGAGACCACGGTTTCCAAAACCGTCTGTCCCATTGCGTTTCGGATGCCCAAAAACCCCTACCTATCAGTTCTTGCATGATTCGTGGACGATTTTCAGAGTTATAGATCTCTGTGTATTCGATTTCATCTCTCTGTTATGCATTTTTCATTCTAAGGTTTTGAAACCTTAGATTTATGCCACATGGCAGTGGATAAGTGTTGACTCCTATTTCTCACTCATCGGTTGGAATTTTGGAGTTCCGGCAGAAGAGAGATATTTGCAGATTTTTTTGCTGAGTCTGATTATGCAATGGCACCCATGTTTTGAGGCATCTCAGGTTCTATTTTCAGTAACAGTCATTACCGTGGGACTATGATTTCTTGAGCATACCTTATGCAGATCACTCTTGTTGCAGTTTGAGCAGTGTGCGCTCATTTGTGGTATGCATTGGGTTGTAGTGGATGATTTATAGGCCATTTGGATGCATTACGGTCCTTATTGGATGCGCTGATAGGCCTGGGATGCTATTTTTTATGGACACTTTGCACACGGATGCTATTTTATGCTGAGGGACAGCTTTGACACATTGCAGGTGATGCACTGATAGTGCTATGCTCTCTTGGATGAGATATTATTGATGCATATGCCAGTGGACGGTGTTTATGCTTGAGTCATTTGGCACTTATTGGCATTTTCTTTTGGGCCAGATTTGCTCATATGGATGCATAGTATATGCACATGAGTCAGATGCATCTTTTGATGCTTTGAGCTTTGAATTTTGGTGATATTTCACTCTATTGTGGCATACACATTTGGGTGCACCTAGTATTTGGTGTGATTCTCTCTTGCAGGTACTAGCATTTGGGATTTTGTTTCATTTGCATCATGGCATCCTCTTCCATGTCTGAAAAGGAGTTTTTCAGCATTAAAAAGTTTGATGGGACAAACTTTTCTTTGTGGAAAGAACAAATAAGGGATGTGCTTATTCAAAAGAAGCAGATTAAGCCCTTGGTAGGGATTAAAGCTAAGCTTGCAAATATGTCTGAGGATGATTGGAATGAGTTGGATGCATTAGCAAAGTCTACTATTAGACTTCATCTTGCAGAGTCTGTTTATTCACAGTAGTAAATGAGCAGACTACAGAAGATTTGTGGAAGAAACTGTGTGCCACTTATGAGAAGGAAATTGCCTCTAATAAAGTTTACCTCATGAAGAGGTTGTTTGAGCTGCAGATGAAGAAAGGGGTCTCCATTGCTTCTCACTTGAATGAATTCAATATTATTTTCAGCCAGCTTCAGGCTCAGAAGATGAATTTTGATGTGGAGACTAAGGCAATATTTCTCTTATGTTCATTGCCATCCTCATGGGATACCTTCTGTATAGCTGTTAGTAACTTTGCACCTAGTGGAGTACTGAAATTTGATGATGTTGTGGGTAGCTTGTTGGCCGAGGAGATTAGACGGAAGTCTATGGATGGCAACAAGCAGGATGCAGCCTTAAATGTGCAAAGGGGCAGATCACAGTTCAGGGGGAAGTCCCAAGAAAGAGGGAAGTCTCGTAGCAAATCCAGGGCATGGAACATTGAGTGTTACCATTGTGGCAAGAAGGGCCATATGAAAAAGGATTGCTACAAGCTGAAAACAGAGCAAAAGGATAAGAAAAAGAATGCAAATTGGGGTGCAAATCAAAAGGAAGAGAGTCCAAGGGAGGACAAAGGAAAAGTGAAGATCGAGGAGATCAATGCAGTCACACATGATAGTGACAATGACGTTCTCTTCATGTCTTTATGAAAAACTTCATTAGTTGTGAAACAGTTCATTGCGTATAAAAACCGGAATAAAGCATTTGTGGCAGAGTTTGAAAATCATGTATTTGGTGGTGTTAATAAACACCGTCTAGGGACAACATGTATATTTTACTTGAGGCGTTAATAAACACAGTTGGTGGTGTTAACAAACACCATGCATAGTGAGTTCCACTAGAAACAAAGCAGCTGTTAGTGAAGGTCAGCTTCTGAAAATTATCATATTAATAATATGCAAATACCCATTGACAAGATAACAACAATTAAGAAACATCACATGAGAACACACCTTACAATGGAAGTTTAGTAGATTAAGAGGGAGAAAATCGACACCATTTTCTATGCTCTGATACCAAGCAAGCTCTCCTGTGCTTTGATACATACGCTCTGTGGAATCTTGATCTTCTTGGGTCTATTTATGGATTTTGTTGTCCATGACCAGACAATTGCATCAATACACTCCCATACATGTGGATCCAACCTATTCTCTACCCAATACTTGTTCCAGCAATCAACATAGGCATCTGCATCACTGAGCCCCTTTCTCTTAACTGATGGTGCCCAATATTGAATTAATAATTTCTTGAAATTAGGAGAAGCAGCATCCATCTCGGCACTTGATATGGCAACCCCAAGCCATATGGGGTATATAGGATCTGATGGCCTCACCAAGACGAAGTCACCTTGCTTAACATCCACCATTGGTCTAAACTCTTCCCTCGGCTTACCTTTTAGAGGCCCACAATAGTGATCATTCCATTCCTCATAGCCTTGGAAATCATTAATGCAAGCATCTATATCATCCTCCTCATCAGGAGATTGTGTTCTTGGCCAAAACTCTCTGTACACTCCTATCTCTGAGATGTTTTCTTGTTCGAGCTCACTGATCATGGTTTTCCAATAGTCTATCACTGGCCTAATGTAGGACTCATAGGATGCATTCTTTTCACTTGCACATCTCTCCCAAAACTTAATGTAATCCTTTATCCCTGATATTACTTGCAAGTGATCTCTCACAAATGCAGCCATTGGCAGTATATTCGGACAACCTATTGGCAACAATGATCGACCCTCACTATCTTTCTTCCATAGCTCAATTCCCCCTTCAATGGGCATCCAATTCGGTGATTTTGGATGCACCTTGTATTGCATCATTGGTCTGTCACCTTGCATGTAAAATCGAAATTGTAATGGCTTTGCATATCCAACTAGCATTTCTTGCCCATCACATAGGTAGCCATCCACATAATCCTTGAAGTTAGGAACCCGTGTAAGAACAAATGGTGCCGGTGAAGATGATGTACATTTTTTGAATGTATCCATCAGATGCGGGAAAGTGAATGTTTGTCCCACCCGCAAGCTCTCAGAAAACCTGCTGAACATTGCATCAATGTCCTCATGTGTGTGCCCTACCATCAAGAAGCCCAATTGAACTGTCTTGAAAATGCCCCTTGCTACAAGAAGAGAAATGTATGCAAACAAGTATCTATTTTTGTTCTCAGACCCACAATTATCTAGTAGCAAGTTGTCTGGCAACTTTTGGAATGGTGGCTCAATAGCAACACTCTCCTCTAAAGAGGGTGGGTTTTCTCTTGTATTTGATGGAAAAAAATTCATACATGTGTCTGTAGCCCTTGCAATGGAAGTTCTCATGGCCTCCGTGATAGACTTCGGGTCACTTTCCGATACAGTTTCTAGATTTTCATCTATGATCGTGACATCTACATTTTCAGACAAGCTAGCTCCACTTGTGGAAACATGTGCACCTTTAGAACTGTAATGGGAGTCCAAAGCGTTTCTTGAACATAGAGCATTCAAAAGGCGAGCATTGCTTCTAGGAATCCCATTAATAGCAAGGTCTCCAAGGTCATGCATATCCATCCTCTCGAGGTTGTGCAAACAAATTGAGAGCGATCCAACCGTTAAGTTGGGATCAGATGGCCACAAACCATTGAGAGTGAAGTGTCCATAATGACCGTTTCCATGCCCATGGGTAATCATTCCAATGAGTGAAACCTGTAATTGCCATGCAGAATCGGTGTCCTTGGACCTCACCCGAAGTCTTGGAATTGCCGTCTTTTTTTGGTCCATCTTATCATGGGTTATGCATACATACTTTTTTGGATCCATCTCGGAGTACCTACGCCATGCATAGTATAAGTTCCTACAACTTTGTTGCTGTATCATATGCATCTTTCTCTCTTCCATCAGCGAATTGCACTGATCTTGACTTTTTGTGGCTGCCAATTGAGCCTTGATCCAGCTGCACAAGCTACATTTAGAGAATTCACTCGTCTTAGCAAGGGCTACATTTTTTAAGTCTGATTTCCAAATCGTGCCAAATGTGGATGTGGATAGGCTCTGATAACCACGTTGATTAAGTGAAGTGTTGACTTCACGTAGGACGTCTATCTTCTTATACACTTCAGGTATCACTTGCTATGTCTCTAGAACCATCCTGCATGGTTCTACTCTTGTGAGGCATATGCTCTGTGCTCTTATCCACAAAGTGTTGAATGAGAGCCCTTCCCATACCTATGTGCTCCCTGCTCCTCCTCATAATCCCTGAATTGCCATGCACATATCGCTGCACACCACTCTCAAATTTCTCCCTGTATCGATAAAATGATGTCCTTGGAATTCCATGCATCTCATACCATGCTCTACAATAGACATCCCGACCGTCTATCCTGAAGTTGTAGCATATCCTCCCTCTGTAGTCATGATGCCAAGCCGTTGACAACACATCGTATATAAAGTTTGTACGAGACTCCAAGGAGCTGCCCCAAAAGTTCTTCCTTAGATTCATTAAGAGATCTCGCTCTGCATGTTGGCAACACCTACTCCCACAACAATCGATGGAAGAAACCTGCTGCACCGAATCTAGTGACATTTTGTACATTGGTGTTGGAGGCTCTCTTTGTTTAGGCACCCTGTTAATGAAAGTGTACCTTCTTTTCTTTGATGTTGGATCATCCCTTTTCAACATTTGATCATTGACCAACTCATCTAGACCAGCAACATGGTCCATGGGCACATATTGTTGCAATGGGCTTCCTTCAAGTAAGGTAATCTGCTTGATGGGCCACTTTACTAGGCTGAGAGCTCTGACATCTTGCATAGAAGACCCTAAGTCACTTCCTCTAATTTGTTCTTTCTTTTCAATACCCACACCAATCGTTACCCAATAGGTCAAAGTTTATAGAGTCTCCCGGGAAAACATATAAGATCACACCTTCCCCCATGGCCTTTGTTTTGCTCTCATCCCATAAGACAACTTTTTTCTCTTTCCAAGATTCACGAATGAAATTGTCAGTTTCCAATGAAGAAACTGGCTTTGCCTCAACATAAGGTCGCTCACGCTCACTTGGTGTAGCTTCTTCAGTTACCGCATCATCTAAAGAATTACCAACATGTTTTAGAGAGCCCTTAAGCCACTTGACAACACTCCAAATTGCCTCACCAACAAGCACTGCATCCATAGTGGGAAATGGCAAGAGCATTTCACTATTGATAGACTTCTCCACTATCACCGATACATTTTCTGTCCCAATCTTCACACCACTACAGTAGGCCTCTGGATCTATTGCACACTTTTAGCCGGAAAAGTTATCGAGATCAGAGGCTAGAGACTAAGTATGGCTACGCTCAAAGGCCATAGAGAAAAGGAGATCACGAGGGCAAAGGGATGTCATAGGGGTGAACAAGGAATTAGAAGTGGAGGGAAGGAAAGGGGAGGCTATGACACAAGGGGAAAGAGAGAGGGGGAAGAGAAGCATGTACATGATAGAAAGAGGAATGTTGAGATGTAGACATCAAGGGATGTGAACCATACTTTATTGGAAAGAAGGGATGAGAGGGAAATATCAAAATACTAGCTAGGTGGCTTTACAAGAATGAGCGTGTCCCATTAAGGAATTGCCCCTTCCTTTTATAGCCAAAAGAGGGGGTCTCTCCACATTAATGTATCCTCCCACATGCATGGTGTGTGTGGAAAAGTCTCCCATGTGGGCTAGGTGGGTACGCACTCTCAATTGTGTGCGACAACCCTTTGCCTCAATTTTCCACATAAATCAAGCCCCATATCTCAAGTCTATGCTACTCCCTTGGTCTCTTTCCAATTTTATAATATGTTCAAACCTCTAGGAGGACAAGTGGAGGGTTGGCACAAGGAATCTTGCCACCTCATCCTACTTTCCCCATTATTTAACTAGCTCTCTTTGTCCTTCTATACCTCCCCCACATGGGCCTATCCCATATGGAGGGAATAACTCAATATAATAGCCATCTCCACCCATTTTATATTGCTTCTCCCATAGACTTTGAGCCATATCTCACTTAATGCATCCTAGGTGGAGGGGTGGCACATGGAGGAGCCATGCCACCTTGCATTTTATAATATTACTATCATGGATTATGTACAACACACCTTATGGGTCCTCTTACATGGAAGGGTGGCACATGGTCATGCCCTGCCACCTCAACCTTGGGCCCTATGCACACCATATTTTAATATACTATTGCCACATATACAAACACACATACATATTAATGCCTTTTTCCTTAGATAATTTTATCCATAACAGTTCCCCCCCCCAGGCAGGGAATGCACCGCATTTCCATGCCTGGGACCATCACACACAAAGAAAGGCTTGAGGTAGCGCTTGTTGATCACCTTCTTGCCATATGGTTCATGCAGCTCCTGAACTTGTACAGACCCATTGCTACGTTCTTTGATGACTTTGTATGGACCAGCCCATAGTGGCAGAAACTTCTTATCCATCTGGTGGTCCAATCTGTTATCAAAGCATAGCACAACATCCCTGTCAGCAAAGTGTCTTTCCCATCCCTTGCGAATCTTAGCATCCAATCGGGCCTTTTGTCGATTCTTTTGGATCTCTGTCTGGTGTAGTGCAAGGCGTCGGGTCTCATCTAACTTCTCAAGTTGTACCAATCGGGCCTCTACACGTTCATCTTCTGTCATCCTCTGTTCCCGTGCCAATCTCAAGGCCGGAATCTCTATCTCTAATGGTAAAACTGCCTCAGTACCATACACCAACTCAAAAGGGGTGTGACCTGTAGATGTTTTAGGAGTGATGTTGTAAGCCCACACGGCTTCAGCGACCTTCTGATCCCATTGGCTCCTGTTCCCTGCAGCCATTTTTCAAAGGAGGCCATTGGTCCGCTCTGTTTAACCCATGGATGCTGGATAATAGATGCTAGAAGTGTGATGATCAATGCCCATGCGATCCATGAGTAACTCCACTGCTTCATTTAAGAATGGACTCCCATGGTCAGAGACTATTTCCATGGGTGTCCCAAACCTTGTGCAGATATGTTCAAATATGAAACTGGAAACTGCCTTGCCATTTGCAGCAGAGAGAGTGATAGCTTCAGCCCACTTAGTGACATACTGAGTGGCTACCAAAAGATACTTCTTTTTGCGGGCAGTCATGGGCAAGGGTCCGACAAAATCTATTCCCCACTTCTGAAACGGATGGATGGACATCACTGGGTGATGTTCCCCGGGACGCAAATCCTTCCTACCAAAGAATTGACATGGTTCACAGGTTTTGCAATACAAAGTGACATCTTTGAACAATGTCGGCCAATAGTATCCAGCATGTAAAATCTTCTTAGCTGTATAGTCACTGGCATAGTGGCCTCCACAAAATCCATCATGATAATGCTTCAATACCTTAGGCACTTCATCTGCATCAATGGCCCGTCTGAGTACCCCATCCATGCCTTGACGGTACAACACCCCATCAAGGAGGGTATAGCGCCCACTATCTCTGCGGATCTTCTTTCTCTCATAGCTAGTATTTTCTGAAGGAAAGGAGAAAGCGGTCAAAAACTTGTAGATACCATCATACCAAGGATCCCCAACTTCTATGGCTGCTACAAGGGTTACATCAAGGCACTCCTCTAAATCAATCAAAGCATTCTTCAAGTTGGAACACCCCCCTTTTACAATTTTGAAAGAAAAATCATATTCTTGTAGAACTGCCAACCATTTGGCCAACCGGCCCATGGGATTTGGTGATTGAAGAACCTGCTTTGCAAGACCAGTGCTAGTGAGTATAAAGAAGGACTTTCCAGCCACATAATTCTTAAATTTCTCAATGCAAAACACCAAAGACAAGGCATGCTTGTCAGCCTCTGAATAGCGTCGCTCAGTGTCGAGCAATTGTCGAGAAGCAAATCGAACGGGATACATGAACCGATCTTCCCCTTGCTGGAGAAGAATACCTGCCAGAGTGTGCTCACCAAACCCAGGATTGATATAGAAGGTCTTTGACCAGTCTGGATTGCATAGAATGGGTTCTGAAGCCAGAGCATTCTTGATTTGTGCAAACCCGTGATCACAATCCTCATCCCAAGAGAAATCAACCCCATCTTTTAATAGCATAGTCATGGGTCATGTCAAAGCAGCATACTGATCAATGAAGCGGCGATAGTATCCTGCAAGATTGACAAATGAGCGTACCTGACGTTTGGTTGTAGGTGGGGAGAGTTTGAGGATGGCTTCTACTTTCTCGAGGTCAGGCTTGATGCCCTCGGATGAGACAACATGTCCCAATAACCTCCCTTGAGTGGCTCCAATGGTACATTTCTCAGGGTTGAGACTGCCATTTGCATCATTGACCCTTTGGAAGGCCAATCTAACCTTCATGATGTGCTCCTTACGTGATGAGAATATACAAAAATCATCTAAAAACACCTCCAAGAAATCCCCCAAATAAGGAGCAAACACCATCTGCATAAATCTTTGAAAGGTGGCAGGAGCATTGGTGAGGCCAAATGGCATTACTTTGAATGCAAATGTCCCCCAGGGTGTGGCAAATGTGGTTTTAAGCACATCTTCCTTGGCGATTCTGATTTGATAAAACCCAGAGTAACCATCACGGAAAGTATACATCTCATGACCACTTACCTTCTCAAGAATGAGGTCTTGAAAGGGTAGAGGATGATGATCCCTCTTGGTGGCAGCGTTGAGCTTCTTATAGTCGATGCAGACCCGCCACTTGTTGTTTTTCTTTGGGATGACTACCACTAGTGAAACCCATTCAGTATTGTGAACTGGAACAATAAACCCAGCCTCTACAAGCTTCTGCAATTCTGAGCGCAAAGCATCGGTCTACAGGGGCCCTAATCTCTGATACTTCTGAGCCACAGGCTTTGCATCAGGCTTCAGCTCTATCTTGTGCTCTATGGCAGTCACATGGCGAAGGTGGTGGTAGCTAGTTGCAAAGAGGTCAGGGAAATCTTTGAACATTTCAAGAAACTCATCTTTCTCACCTGGAGTGAGGTCTGGAGAAAGCATTGATTCGAGCTGTTGAGGACTAGCTGTTATCTTTTCTACAGGTGGCAGGGTCGGAGACACCCCCATCATGTAAACTTCCTCCTCTGAGAATTCCTCCCCCCCGTCTGATTCTTCCATGGACTCAGACACTGAGGATGAGAGAGTATCACTGTCATGCTCCCCTTCTTCTTCCGGTTCCATGGCACCAGGTTGCACTGGGATCTTCTCCTTCGAAGCACCAAAAGACATGTGTCCTGTCTTCCAATAGCTGATTGCATCACTCTTTCTCAACCATGGTCTCCCGAGTATGGCTGGGTAACTTCTACCTGTATCTTCAATGTCCACTACATAGAAATTGACAGTGGTGGTCAACCCATTGACAGTGATGGGCAAATCCTCAATGACTCCCATGGTGGCGAGTCGTCGACCATCTGCTACCTTGATTCGAGTGGAGGAATGCCTTGTACATTTCAAATTCAATTTCTTCATGATGCGGGGCACCATGATATTACATGCAGCTCCCCCATCAACACACACATTTTTTACACGGCAATTATCTATGATGACATCTACGGTGTGTGGGTGCCGATCAATTTCTTCAGAGATAGAAGATACCTCTCATACCTTTCTCGTCTTCTTGCTCTTCCTTGTTGAGAGACCTTGCTGCAGCTCACGTCTCACCTTAGGGCTTAATGGTATTAGTTGAGGGAGTGTGATGCTCAAAGAACGATGAGCAAGGTCTTGAACGACCGAATAGTCCTCTTGCCTTGAGCCGATGGGAAAATCCTAGGATGACCACTTACTCCTGCGAGATCTTTTAGTCTTCTCTGTTGGTGGGTCTGCCATCTCAGCATCTGAGGGCTCTGAGAAGGACACCTTCTTCCTGGGGCGGCCCGGTCCACGGTTTGGAGAGGGGTCCGAGGTAGCACGAGTTCTTTTCCCGAGATCAAGGATCTCCACATCAGAATCCTCAGTGCCCGACTCACTTAGAAGATTCACCCTTGGAATATTGGGGCATTCTGTGCGATAATGACCCTTCTGGTGGCACTCGTAGCATACAACATGAGCACGATCTCTTGGAGGGCAGTTGGCTTGATTTCTGATGCCCACCATCTCAAGCCGAAGATCATTCAGGGCCTTGGCTAGGTCATTGACTCCAGGTTCTGTTGCAGGGGGGGCCTCTTTAGTTGGAGGGGCCACGGGAGTAGAGAGGAGGGGGGCTCGTGGGCGAGGCTGGGGAAATCTTCGAGGCGGAGGATGAGGATATCCACCTTGTTGAGGGTAAGCATCTAAGGGAGGACCATACATCTGAGGTGGAGGCAGTGGATACATCCCTGATGAGGGGTGGGGGTATGCTCTTGAGTTAGACCCCCCAGGTTGTTGTTGCAGGAATGGAGGGGAATGCGGAGGGACAATCGTCTTCTTTGAAGCGGGGTCAGACTGAACTTTATCAAACTTTTGAGCAATCTCATGTGCTAGCACCATAGTTTCTGGATTCTCCCATTTAAGCTTGAGGCGAAATTCATAACTCGCTCCTGCTACAAGGTAGCCCAGCACATGCTGAGTCATTCCAGCTCGAAACCCGGCATTGTCCTCCTGTGTGGCAATCAAACGGTCCAAGAGCACGGCCGCTCGATCCACATATCGACACGCCGTCTCACCTTCTGACTGCTTCAAATTTGCCACCTGCAAGTACACATTCTCCGGCTCCTCTTCTTTGCTGAAATACTCAATCATTGCTGCTGTCAACCTTGGCCAGCTTTGGCGAACATCTTCGGTTTGCTTCTCATACCACACTTGAGCCAAACCTTCTAGAAATGTGGGGAGAACCAATAGCCATCTGTCTTTAGTAAGAAAGTTGAGAGAAACACAACGGTGCTTGAAAGCCACAAGATACTCATTTGGATTTTCTTCTACCCGTCCACAAAACACGGGAATGTCAGCCATGCTTGGAAGATGGAAAAGAGGGGCTTATCTATGGACGAACAATAGTAAGAGGAAGCTTGAACTAAAAATCGGGTGAAGATACATCCAAAAAGCACACGTAGGCAGGGTAGGGTGTGACTGGTGTAGTGTGAAATATTACACGAGAAGAATCTTCAGCATAGAATAGCACATAGACAATCTTAAAAGGACCAACCCTCATGATATCACTTTGATCATTACACGCGAGGGTTAGAGGTGCGGCATTGCATGAGGTTGTTCATCAAGGCAAACAAGAATGCCATGACAAAGGTCAGCAAGTGGAGAGCTTGCACATCACCTTCCGCTTCTTCTAGTTCTTGTAGTCGCCATGCTATTTCTTCAAGGGGTGTGCGGTCTGGCATCCTTCTTTTGAGCAATGTCTTTGAGAACCCTTCTGATGATTTTCCGGGTCGGTGAACTCGTATCAAGTATGCCCAACACTTAGTTTCATGATGACCACAACCTTTGCATTCCTTACAAATGATCACCCTCCTTCGTGGCTTGCGGCTTTGTTGGAGTGGCACTTCCACTCGCGTCATGCGTGATTGAAATACAAGCTTCACGTGCCAAGAAATCAGCAACAAGATTTCGAGCTCGAGGGATATGCTGAATTTTTACCTCTTCAAATTGGTTGCAAAGTTCCAAGGCTTGTTGATGTCGTGGAACCAAGCCTTTGCTCCGCACCTTCCACCTTCCACTAACTTGTTCACACACTAGTTGAGAATCTCCTTGCACCTCCAATTGCTTGGCATGATGTTCTTGTGCCTTTTGTAGCCCAAAAATGAGCGCCGAGTACTCAGCTTGATTGCAAGTACTTGCGGGCGAAGACTTGCTGTAACAAAACTCTTCACCACCCGGTGAAGTAAGCTTCACCCCCACGCCAGCCGCCTTGGTCGAAGGTTTGTAAGCTCCATCAAATTGAAGAATCCAAGATGTCATCACACCAAGATGAGAATTCGGACATCCCAAGTTTCTCGGTAGTCCAAGATAGGTAGGAGGAGAGGGTGGGGAGAATTCAACACTTGAGCCAAACGTTCAGCACCAAATAAACTTGCAATTCTTTGTTGATAGTTTATCTTAAGCCCAAAAAGAATTACAATTTGAAGCTCAAAATGAGGCACAAAAGGCTGATTAGGTACAAATGGATTCCTTGTTCGAAACATTACCAACCATAGCCAAGGCCTAGAAACCTTTGTAATGAGATTGTGAATAAACCATTCAGGACGAGCTTTTCCATAGGAATCAACAAGCAGATGCGCCAAATCTCCCCCCAAGCTTGGGGAGCATCCCACCCTTCGAAGAAGGAAACCGTTTTGATTACCTCTGAAGCAGCAAGTAGTTCGCGATCACGGCACAATGAGTAGAAGTAAAGTCAAAATCCTCCCAGCGTATCAGCAGTTCGTCACCATGAATCATCCACGGTGTGTCATTCCACCCGTCATCACCATCAATAATGCACTGGACAATCAGCCGTTGAAGGTCGACATGAAGATCAAGGAAGACATCTCGTGCATTGGTAGCCGTAAGGTGCGGAGGAACAGGCACCAATTCCTTAAACGCGTCGAGAAGTGACATAAATGTCCACCCTTCTCGTGAGGCGTGCGTTCATGAAGTGAACTTGGAGAAGTTCTAAATTGGCAATCTAGCAAGAGATGTGGATAGAGCACATAAAATGAAATATTTTTGCTTTTTACAGCAAGAGCAAACTCCTTATGGTTAGAGAGTTACAGCTCCCGCAATTTCAATATATGAACAAAAATCATTACATTTTTACCACTTCCAACTTGTTGGCCCAATGGTAAGACTTTCTTTTGTGAAGGGGGAGGTCTTGGGTTCCAATCCTACTTTTTAATAAAAAGAGAGGAGAGGAGAGGAGAAGGAGAAGAGAAAGAGAAGAAGAAGAAGAGAAGAGATGGGGGGGGCGCGGGATCTGCTGTTACTCTTTTGCAGGGGCTCAGAAAACAGAATAGGAGCAGTCCAGAGAACTGTCGCGTAGAAAACACTGTCCGCAACCAGAAGTCGCAGCAGTCCAGAGAACTGTCACACAGGTGAGCGCAGAAAACTGTCCGCAACCAGAAATCGCAGCAGTCCAGAGAACTGAAGTGCAGAAAACTGTCCGCAACCAGAAGTCGCAGCAGTCCAGAGAACTGTCGCGCAGGAGACGCACGAATCGAATGCACGCGCAGTAGCTTAGAAAGAGCACAGATGGTATAGTTTTGTTGATGTAACCCGTACGAATAGAAGATTCGCCACCAGCCATGGAGATTCGTATCCCAGCAGCCACACCAAAACTTTTAGCCGGAAAAGTTATCGAGATCAGAGGCTAGAGACTAAGTATGGCTATGCTCAAAGGCCATAGAGAAAAGGAGATCACGAGGGCGAAGGGATGTCATAGGGGTGAACAAGGAATTAGAAGTGGAGGGAAGGAAAGGGGAGGCTATGACACAAGGGGAAAGGGAGAGGGGGAAGAGAAGCATGTACATGATAGAAAGAGGAATGTTGAGATGTATACATCAAGGGATGTGAACCATACTTTATTGGAAAGAAGGGATGAGAGGGAAATATCAAAATACTAGCTAGGTGGCTTTACAAGAATGAGCGTGTCCCATCAAGGAATTGCCCCTTCCTTTTATAGCCAAAAGAGGGGGTCTCTCCACATTAATGTATCCTCCCACATGCATGGTGTGTGTGGAAAAGTCTCCCATGTGGGCTAGGTGGGTACGCACTCTCAATTGTGTGCGACAACCCTTTGCCTCAATTTTCCACATAAATCAAGCCCCATATCTCAAGTCTATGCTACTCCCTTGGTCTCTTTCCAATTTTATAATATGTTCAAACCTCTAGGAGG